>NC_056436.1:4361323-4388823 GCF_018296145.1 Oncorhynchus tshawytscha | reverse complement strand
ACACACTGCAAGTCGACCCACACACACACTGCAAGTCGACCCACACACACACTGCAGGTCGACCCACACACACACTGCAAGTCGACACCACACACACACACTGCAGGTCGACACCACACACACACACTGCAAGTCGACACCACACACACACACTGCAAGTCGACACACACACACACACACACACACTGCAGGTCGACACACACACACACACACTGCAAGTCGACACACACACACTGCAGTCGACACACACACACACACACACACTGCAAGTCGACACACACACACACACTGCAAGTCGACACACACACACACACTGCAAGTCGACACACACACACTGCAAGTCGACACACACACACTGCAGGTCGACCCACACACACACTGCAAGTCGACCCACACACACACACTGCAGGTCGACACACACACACACTGCAGGTCGACACACACACACACACTGCAGGTCGACACACACACACACACTGCAGGTCGACACACACACACACACACACACACTGCAGGTCGACACACACACACTGCAAGTCACACACACACACACACTGCAACACACAAAACACACACAGACACTGCAGGTTGATGAAAGTCGTTTTTATCTGATTTGAAACAGGTTAGCCTGGTCCCAGATCTGTTTGCTCACTTCCACACACTGCAAGTCGACACACACACACTGCAGGTCGACACACACATATTGCAAGTCCACACACACACACACACTGCAAGTCGACACAAAATGTCAGAAAATGTGACTTTTATTTTTCTCGTCTTTGAGTGTTGATTGTATTTACACAGATGGCTTTGGTTCGTTTAAAAACTGTAGTTTATTTGCAGGTTGATGAAACTGCTCCATATGATATATGTATGTTTTTATCTGATTTGAAACCAGGTTAGCCTGGTCCCAGATCTGTTTGCTCTGTCTTCCATGACATTGACCATAGGAGTTGGCAAGACAACACACACAGATCTGGGACCAGGCTAGGTAATGACCATAGGAGTTGGCAAGACAACACAAACAATATATCTCAACACATGGCCCAGTGGAAAAGACTAACCAAAATATCTCAACACGTGGCCCTGTGGAAAAGATTAACCAATATTATTCAACACGTGGCCCTGTGGAAAAGATGTCCTCATGTATTTGGGCAGCAAAACGTAATATTGTTGTAGTAATGAAACGAAATGCTTTGTTATTAAAGCTGTGTTAAACCTTGTTCTGGTCTGGTACTATACTCTACAGCTCTCTAACCCTAAACGAGGCCTTGTTCTGGTCTGGTACAATACTCTACAGCTCTATAACCCTAACCGAGGCCTTGTTCTGGTCTGGTACTATACTCTATAACCCTAAACGAGGCCTTGTTCTGGTCTGGTACAATACTCTACAGCTCTCTAACCCTAAACGAGGCCTTGTTCTGGTCTTGTATAATACTCTACAGCTCTATAACCCTAACCGAGGCCTTGTTCTGGTCTGGTACAATACTCTACAGCTCTATAACCCTAAACGAGGCCTTGTTCTGGTCTTGTATAATACTCTACAGCTCTATAACCCTAAACGAGGCCTTGTTCTGGTCTGGTACTATACTCTACAGCTCTATAACCCTAAACGAGGCCTTGTTCTGGTCTGGTACAATACTCTATAACCCTAAACAAGGCCTTGTTCTGGTCTGGTACTATACTCTACAGCTCTATAACCCTAAACAAGGCCTTGTTCTGGTCTGGTACTATACTCTACAGCTCTATAACCCTAAACAAGGCCTTGTTCTGGTCTGGTACTATACTCTACAGCTCTATAACCCTAAACGAGGCCTTGTTCTGGTCTTGTATAATACTCTACAGCTCTATAACCCTAAACAAGGCCTTGTTCTGGTCTGGTACTATACTCTACAGCTCTATAACCCTAAACAAGGCCTTGTTCTGGTCTGGTACTATACTCTACAGCTCTATAACCCTAAACGAGGCCTTGTTCTGGTCTGGTACTATACTCTACAGCTCTATAACCCTAAACAAGGCCTTGTTCTGGTCTGGTACTATACTCTACAGCTCTATAACCCTAAACGAGGCCTTGTTCTGGTCTGGTACTATACTCTACAGCTCTATAACCCTAAACAAGGCCTTGTTCTGGTCTGGTACTATACTCTACAGCTCTATAACCCTAAACGAGGCCTTGTTCTGGTCTGGTACTATACTCTACAGCTCTATAACCCTAAACAAGGCCTTGTTCTGGTCTGGTACTATACAGTAGACCCCTATATCACCCTCTACATTAGAACCCTATATGACCCCCTACATTAGAACCCTACATTAGAACCCTACATGACCCCCTACATTAGGTCAGTGTTCTGTAGGACATAGTTCTCTTGGTAACAGTAGTGTTCTGTAGGACATAGTTCTCTTGGTAACTGTAGTGTTCTGTAGGACATAGTTCTCTTGGTAACAGTAGTGTTCTGTAGGACATAGTTCTCTTGGTAACAGTAGTGTTCTGTAGGACATAGTTATCTTGGTAACTGTAGTATTCTGTAGGCCATTGTAGGTGGTGGTGGGGCCAGTAGGCAGGTGGAGGAAGTCATTGCCCTTTCCACCCTCGCCAGGATCTGTAACGCATCAACACCTCATTATGACATTTAATACTGAATATAACATGATGTTCCCTTTAAATATATTTTCCTCACAGGCAGATAAAAAGCTCACGTTTGTAATTCTTCCATTTCACCTCACCTCACCTACGGCTAGCTAAAGAACACCCTATTCCCTACATAGTACACTACTTTTGATTAGAGCCTTATGGGCCCTGATTAAAAGTGATGCACTAAATAGGGTTTGATTTGGGATGTAAACAGAGATCTGCGTTCATTGCAGTAAGCCTAGCACAGTTCTCTCTGCCAGGCCGGCCTAATGCTGCAGGGAACAGCTCACAAACCTTTTGGGCAGATTTTTCTCAGTATTTACAATGTTGATAATGGTTGGCAGGTTTTCTGTTTTGTTAAAAACCCTGCGACTGAATAGTACAGGAGCTGAGAGGGAGCTGAGAGGGAGCTGAGAGGGAGCTGAGAGGGAGCTGAGAGAGAGCGAGAGAGCTGAGAGAGAGAGCCACACATGTCAATATGATTATTACACTATTAGCTTTCCTTGTCTCCAATAAATCTCCTTTAGGAATCTGCTAGCTATCGGGTTGTGTCCCAAATTGTACCCTATTCCCCACATAGTGCACTACTTTTGACCAGAGTCCCATTGGCCCTGGTCAACAGTAGTGCACTATATAGAGAATAGGGGTCCTCTTGGGGCGCTAGCTAGATGAGAGAAATCTGCAGCTGTAGGCCAGTTGGGAGAAGCACACGTTCTGCTGTGTGCTGAAATGAAATGCCCTCCCCCTCTTTCCAGCCTGCCAGGTTCTAGCCTTTTTGGGGCCCTAAGCGAGATTTGGTTGGGGGGGACGGCCCCACCAAGCGGGCATATTTTTTATGTTTTAAAGTACATTTCCTGCAAGTCAACACATTAGGGGGCATAGACAACATGTTGCAGTTTTAAAGCAAGCTTTCTACAGTTCTACACATTTTGCCAATGGGCAGAAAAAAGGTGTGTAATTTTTTAACAAATTTCATGCAATTTTACTCATTTTGCCATGGGTTGGAGAGAAATTTTAAAAAGTTTAAAAATGAATTTCATGCAATTCTATGCATTTTGCCATGGCTTATGCCATGTTAATGATATCTGAGTGAGAGTTACTAACACAATCAATTGGGCCCCCTGGAGGTCAGTGCCAACTGGAGGTCAGGGCCCCCTGGAGGTCAGGGGTCAGGGCCCCCTGGAGGTCAGAAAAAATAGATGGCATCATGAGGGATGGAAATGATGTGGATATGGTAGTGGAGATGGTATCCAGTCTGCAAGGACTCTAAGGATATTTCCTCTGCCTTCCAGATGGGGTGGAGGATGGCCAATGTGGAGAGTGATGGGCCCTCCTAAACCCCCAGCCATTGAGAGCTGCTGTAGTCCGGGTGACTGGGCTCTGCATGGAACTTTTGGACATGGTGGAGTTCATAGAGGCGATTGATCTGGGGAAGAAAGAGGGTTTGGAGGCTGATCTGGGGAAGAAAGAGGGTTTGGAGGCTGATCTGGGGAAGGAAGAGGGTTTGGAGGCTGGTCTGGGGAAGTGTTGGAGGCTTTAGTGCTGCTGGGAAACTTTCTGACTACCGGTGGTGGACCCGAGACAGGACGGGGTGCCTTGGTTAGCTCTGAGGACGAGGAGGTTTTAGGACGTTTAGTAGCACCAGGACCAGGGTAGAGACTTTTATATGATCCACAGGTTTGACCCCACAGTGGGCCGAGGCCTCCAGGGAGCGAAGACTGGTCAGCACGTAGCCACTTCCCTCTGGGGTGTCAAAGTTATACAGGTCCAGGTGCAGCCTGGGGGATTTTTCTCTGGGCTCTGGGTCGCTGCTAGGAGGCTTGAGGTCTGGATGTGCTGGGCTCGGAGGCTGGCTGAAGTCTAGAGTGGGGGTTGCTGTCTCCTGACAGACCAGAGGGCTCTAAGGAGGAGGGGGTGGAGTCTGGAGGGGGAGGGATTGGAGGCTGAACCTGGGTGTCTGGAGGGCTCGGAGGCTGAAGATGGGTGTGTGGGGGAGGGGGAGGAGACTGTCTGGATGGGGAGAGCTCGGAGGCTAAACCTGGGTGTCTGGAGGGGGAGGAGGCTGAAGGTGGGTGTGTGGAGGGGGAGGGGGACTCTCTGGAGGGGGAAGACTCGGAGGCTGAACCTGGATGTCTGGAGGGGGAGTAGAGGAGGCGGAACTTGGGTGTCTGGAGGGGGAGGAGACTGAAGCTGGGTGTGTAGAGGGGGAGGCTGTAGGACTGGAGGAGGCTGAAGCTGCCTGTCTGGAGGGCTACGAAGCTGGGGCTGGGTGAATGGACTGGGAGGGCTGGACTCCTGTCCAACTGGGGGAGGGGCTGACATCCTCTCCCCCAGCCCAAAGTTTATAGATGTGGTCTCTACGTCACTGCCACCCACACCCTCCCCCTCCTCTGTTGCTTTCCCTTCACCATGGTCTGGTAGTTTGGTGGGCACAGAGGCCTGGTCTGGTTGTCTGGTGGGTACAGATGCCTGGTCTGCTAGTCTGGTGGGTACAGAGGCCTGGTCTGATCGTCTTGTGGGTACAGAGGCCTTGTCTGGTGGGTACAGAGGCCTGGTCTGGTGGGTACAGGGGCCTGGTCTGGTGGGTACAGAGGCCTGGTCTGGTAGTCTGGAGGATACAGAGGCCTGGTCTGCTAGTCTGGTGGGTACAGAGGCCTGGTCTGCTAGTCTGGTGGGTACAGAGGCCTGGTCTGGTAGTCTGGTGGGCACAGAGGCCTGGTCTGGTAGTCTGGTGGGTACAGAGGCCTGGTCTGTTAGTCTGGTGGGTACAGAGGTCTGGTCTGTTAGTCTGGTAGGTACAGAGGCCTGGTCTGGTAGTCTGGTGGGTACAGAGGTCTCGTCTGTTAGTCTGGTGGGTACAGAGGCCTGGTCTGTTAGTCTGGTGGGTACAGAGGCCTGGTCTGGTAGTCTGGTGGGTACAGAGGCCTGGTCTGGTAGTCTGGAGGGTACAGAGGCCTGGTCTGGTGGGTACAGAGGCCTGGTCTGGTAGTCTGGTGGGTACAGAGGCCTGGTCTGGTAGTCTGGAGGGTACAGAGTCCTTGTCTTGTCTGGTACAGAGGCCTGGTCTGGTAGTCTGGTGGGTACAGAGGCCTGGTCTGGTAGTCTGGTGGGTACAGAGGCCTGGTCTGGTAGTCTGGTGGGTACAGAGGCCTGGTCTGATAATCTGGTGGGTACAGAGGCCTGGTCTGGTAGTCTGGTGGGTACAGAGGCCTGGTCTGGTAATCTGGTGGGTACAGAGGCCTGGTCTGGTAGTCTGGTGGGTACAGAGGCCTGGTCTGGTAGTCTGGATGGTGCTGTGGCCTGGTCTTGTGGGTACAAAGTCCTGGTCTGGTGGGTACAGAGGTCTGGTCTGGTGGGTGCAGAGGCCTGGTCTGGTAGTCTTTGGGCTTCAGAGGCCACCATTGGGACATCCATCTGTGGGCCTTTCCCCTTGGTCTGATCCTCTGTATCAGACGGGTCAACCATAGCTGGTCCTCTGACGGGTCAACCAATGGATGGATGGATGGAGGGAGGGACGGAGGGATAGAGGGGAGGGGTGGAGGGATGGAGGGGGGATGGGGGAATGATTAATGTAGAGGAATGGAGTGAATAGTAATCAGTAGGATTATAATCAGGCCATCTTTGTCCAGGGCTTAAGAGTGATGCAATCTGTCTGTTTAGGTGAGGGAATATCTAGTGCCTATTTTACATGCATGGATGGTGCTGCTGCGTACTTATTGATGTATTTATTCTCTTTACATGATGCCCGTTATGCTGTAATCGAGACCTTCGGGGGAATGATTATTACAAAGCCTAGCTGATTTATAATGGGCCATGTCTGTAGACCTACCTCTACCAAAACAACTCCTATCACATTGCGTAGAGAATCTCCCCTGATGACACGTTTCACACCAAACTGAAGAAGCACAAAAACGCTTGTTAATACTAATGCTAGCATACTGACTGAAGCAAAACACTCACTAACCTGCCTCTTCGCTGATTTGTTTTTCTAAAACAAATGCTTTCTAGTTCCAAATTAATGTGTTTAGTGAGCTCCTCCGCACCGTCACCCTGCATACTACCAGGTGACGGAGGAAAGACTGGCCACTGTTAGGCCCCGTGATGGAAAATCCCATCACAACACGTCACCAAACCCCTCAGCGACGCGACACAGACTGTACTATAAACTATACTAAATATACTCACGTCACCAAATAATTGATTAAAACACACTGTTTGGCACTGAATGTCTACTGTAGCCTCAGAAGCACTCTGTAGGGTAGCACCATGGTGTAGCCGGAGGACAGCTAGCTTCCATCCTCCTCTGGGTACATTGACTTCAATACAAAACCCAGGAGGCTAATGGTAATCACCCCAGTCCATAGACTTACACAGTAATAATAACAACTTCTGGAGGACGTCACCCAACCTATAAGAGCTCATGCAGTATGAACTGACATGTTGTCCACCCAATCAAATAATCAGATAATTAATCTAGTACTAAAAGCATAAGCTACAGCTAGTTAGCACTGCAGTGCATAAAATGTGTTGTATAGTTGACTCAGAGAGAGAGAGACAATAGTTTAACAGTTTTGAACAACAAAAAAATAATAATAATGGAGAAGCAAGTCAGATTGAGAGATAGCTATATTTAGTTGTCTTTTTTTTCACTTTCACTTACTTAGCTAGCGAATGCAGCTAGTTAGTTTAGCCTACTCAAACATCCAGCTTAAACAGAGAGGGATGCTATGTTACCTAGCTGGCTATGGTTCTCCAACACTGGAAGTCTTCCAAGTCAAGGTAAGCTTTTGGTTTAATTCATTTACTGCCACTGGGGCCCGCTGTATACTGTACTGCTTGATCGTAGCTGGTTTAATAACACGTTAGTTCTAGTAGCTATGTTGACTACGATGTTAGCTAATATGGTGGCAAAGATGTAGGCTGTGTGTAGCACTTAGCAGTTACAATATGAAGGTTTGGCTTGGATTTTATTTTCTGGGATCATGCTATTTGTATGTGGCTGCTATGACAGTGAACTGTGTTTGCGGGTGATCAGGGGTGTATTCATTCCGTCGATTCTGTTGAAAAAAAAAAGTTCTTATTTAAAGGAAGCACATGGAACGAAATGGGGATAAACATACCTGAATTTGTCCAATAGAAACTCTCGTTTGCAACTGACCTGTCTGGTTGACATCTAACTCTGACCAACTCAACAATTGATGTAATATCTAGAATCTTACTCAGGTTGTTAACAATGTAACCAGGTTGAATGAAAAGTGTCTTCTAAAATCCTCTTTGATTAATCTTATTTTAACCAACACTCCACATCGTTTTAATGCTTCTGGTCTAAACACATAAGAAAGAAATGCCCCTTTCAGTGGTCTGAATGAAATCAGACCACTACCTCTACTGCCTTCTGAATCAGGGTGTCACTATGACCTGAAATCAGACCACTACCTCTAAACTACCTTCTGAATCAGGGTGTGACTATGACCTGAAATCAGACCACTACCTCTACTACCTTCTGAATCAGGGTGTCACTATGACCTGAAATCAGACCACTACCTCTACTGCCTTCTGAATCAGGGTGAGGCTAGGACCTGGAATTAGACCACTACCTCTACTGCCTTCTGAATCAGGGTGAGGCTAGGACCTGAAAGCTGAAAGCAGATCACTACCTCTAATCTACTGCTGATAATATGATTAATCCTTCCACATTTTGGCAAGTAGTGAAAGGTAAACAACTGCTGGGATTGACTCAGCTGGTAGAGAACCTCTGTTCTTAACTCTTTTCAATCAAAATGTTCTTGATGCAAGCTGATTATTTGCAGTTAGTCCCCCCTTTGCTGATATAACAGCCTCCACTCTTCTGGGAAGGCTTTCCACTAGATGTTAGAACATTGCTGCGGGGATTTGCTTCCATTCAGCAATGAGAGCATTAGTGAGGTTGGGCACTGATGTTGGGCGATTAGGCCTGGCTCGCAGTCGGCGTTCCAATTCATCCTAAAGGTGTTCGATGGGGTTGAGGTCAGGGCTCGTGTAGGCCAGTCAAGTTCCTCCACTCCAATCTCAACAAACCATTTCTGTATGGACCTCACTTTGTGCACAGGGGAGCCAGAGTCCCTGTCCTACTCACAGTACCTCAGCATGATCAAGTCGCAGATCTCCTGCGCCAAAGACATTCATAGCGCTCTATTGGAGTGCTCCAAGAAAATCGCAGGAAAGGGGCAGCCACCAGGAATCCTGTAGAAATGGTCATTTCATTTCATTATATTATTATTATTATTATTAACTATTGTCATGCTGAAACAGGAAAGGGCCTTTATTTATTTTTTTATTAACCCATCCACCAACCCCCCTCTTCGGATGACACATATCTTGTTTGATTTTTACAGCTTTTCTGCTGCACATACAGTACATACATTTTACATGACGTTGTACATGTTTTACTTACATAATTGCTTATTTTTTATTTAACCTTTATTTAACTAGGCAAGTCAGTTAAGAACAAATTCTTATTTACAATGACGGCCTACCCCGGCCAAACCCAGATGATGCTGGGCCAATTGTGCACCGCCCTACGGGACTCCCAATCCCGGCCAGATGTGATACAGCATGGATGGGACTTTTATATACAGCAATAACAAAACAATAATTCATTACCAAACATAAACTCTCATAAACACCATAGACCTCAGCTCTTTAATCCCACCCCTCAGCCACTCTCAGCCCATCCCACCTATCACCATAGACCTCAGCTCTTTAATCCCAGCCCATCCCACCTATCCCCTCAGCCCCCTCTCAGCCCATCCCACCTATCACCATAGACCTCAGCTCTTTAATCCCACCCCTCAGCCCCTCAGCCCATCCCACCTATCACCATAGACCTCAGCTCTTTAATCCCACCCCCTCAGCCTCTCTCAGCCCATCCCACCTATCACCATAGACCTCAGCTCTTTAATCCAGCCCCCTCAGCCTTTCTCAGCCCATCCCACCTATCACCATAGACCTCAGCTCTTTAATAGACCCAGCTCTTTAAACCCCCCCCTCAGCCTTTCTCAGCCCATCCCACCTATCACCATAGACCTCATCCCGCCTTTAATCCATCACCCCCTCAGCCTTTCCCACCCCTCAGCCCCATTCCATCCTATCACCATAGACCTCAGCTCTTTAATCCCCCCCCCCTCAGCCCATCCCCTCACCATAGACCTCAGCCCATCCCACCTATCACCATAGACCTCAGCTCTTTAATCCAGCCCATTCCACCTATCACCAGCAGCCATCCCGCCCCTCAGCCCCAGCCCATCCCACCTATCACCATAGACCTCAGCTCTTTAATCCCGCCCCCAGCCACTCAGCCCATCCCACCTATCACCATAGACCTCAGCTCTTTAATCCCGCCCCTCAGCCAGCCACCTATCAGCCCATCCCACCTATCACCATAGACCTCAGCTCTTTAATCCAGCCACTCAGCCCATCCCACCTATCACCATAGACCACCCTCATTTGGTTTCCATGTGCCATATATATATTTATTGACTGACTATGTCTTTCCAAATCGACTGCAATTTGTAAGGTTAATTTTGAGTGAATGTTGTGAATTTTTTTTAACCATTCCTGAACCTATGATCAGAAACCAGCTACATGGGGGTAATACCAGAATAAATTATCCAGTGATTCTGTCTCTTCTCAGTAAAATCTACCCGAGCTAAGATTGTTGTATGCGCAATATATATAAAGCATTCTGTTGGTGGCAAGGATTTAGTATAATAATTTAAATTGAAAGTGTTGAATCAAGTGTTGTATTTGTATCAGTTTTTATACCATGTGCCATGGAATTGGTACATTCAAAATCTCTTTCCATTTATTTTTCACCTTCATGGCGCAGCTGTAAATATTTTTGTCCTCAACTGATTCCGGTATATTTTTAAATAAACACATTACATTTTTTTCTGGCTTAGCATTCCAGATAAAATGAAATATTTTTTGCTTATACGATTTAAAAAATTAGCCGTCTGGAGTAGGCAGCGCCATTAGTAAGTAGAAAATCATAGAAAATCTTTGGAGGGAGTTGAAAGTCCGTGTTGCCCAGCAACAGCCCCAAAACATCACTGCTCTAGAGGAGATCTGCATGGAGGAATGGGCCAAAATACCAGCAACAGTGTGTGAAAACCTTGTGAAGACTTACAGAAAACATTTGACCTCTGTCATTGCCAACAAAGGGTATATAACAAAGTATTGTGATAAACTTTTGTTATCGACCAAATACTTATTTTCCACCATAATTTGCAAATAAATTCATAAAAAATCCTAGAATGTGATTTTCTGTATTTTTTTTCCTAATTTCGTCTGTCATAGTTGAAGTGTACCTATGATGAAAATTACAGGCCTCTTTCATATTTTTAAGTGGGAGAACTTGCACAATTGGTGGCTGACTAAATACTTTTTTGCCCCACTGTAAGTGAACTATGATAGGAGCAAAGAGTAAATCGATGTGATTTTTACTTAATTAAACAGACTCGTAATTACCTCTCCATGGTTGCAGATTCTTTTTTAAATTTTTGCTAACTTTCTATTAAATTTGACTTGAAGTTCGTTTATGTTTTTTGAGATATGAATGCCCAGTATGTTTACTTCACCATCCGCCCATTTTATTGGTAAACTACAAGGGAGTGTAAAAACTGTCTTTTAACAATCCAATACATAATACACTGACACTTTTGTTTTCTAACCGCTTTATGTTCTTGTTGGATCTAATTTAAATAGCTAGCGTTTCAATGGCCATAATAAATCGATATGGAGACAATGGACAGCCTTATTGTACTCCTCTTAAAAACTCAATACTTTCTGAAAGTTAACCATTATTTCCTATTTTACACTTGGGGCTGCTGTAACCCAAGAGATTCACTGAAATTAAAATAAGCCAGGCATTTACTGTTGAAGTCAGTAGTTTACATACACATTAGCCAAATACATTTAAACTCAGTTTTTCATAATTCATGACATTTAATCCTAGTAAACATCCCCTGTCTTAGGTCATTTAGGATCACCACTTTATTTAAGAATGTGAAATGTCAGAATAACAGTAGATAATTATTTATTTCAGCTTTTATTTATTTCATTACAATCCCAGTGGGTCAGAAGTTTACATACACTCAATTAGTATTTGGTAGCATTGCCTTTCAATTGTTTAACTTGGGTCAAACGTTTTGGGTAGCCTTCCACAAGCTTCCCACAATAAATTGGGTGAATTTTGGCCCATTCCTCCTGACAGAGCTGATGTAACTGAGTCAGGTTTGTAGGCCTCCTTGCTCACACACACTTTATAAGTTCTGCCCACAAATTTACAATAGGATTGAGGTCAGGGCTTTGTGATGGCCACTCCAATACCTTGACTTTGTTGTCCTTAAGCCATTTTGCCACAACTTTGGAATTATGCTTGGGGTCATTGTCCATTTGGAAGACCCATTTGTGACCAAGCTTTAACTTCCAGACTGATGTCTTGAGATGTTGCTTCAATATATCCACATAATTCCCCTCCTCATGATGCCATCTATTTTGTGAAGTGCACCAGTGCCTCCTGTAGCAAGGTACCCCAACAACACAATGCTGCTACCCCCGTGCTTCACGGTTGGGATGGTGTTCTTCGGCTTGCAAGCACCCTCCTTTTTCCTCCAAACATAACAATGGTCATTATGGCCAAACAGTTCTATTTTTGTTTCATCAGATCAGAGGACATTTCTCCTAAAAGTACGATCTTTGTCCCCAGGTGCAGTGCCAAACTGTAGTCTGGCATTTTATTGGTGGTTTTGGAGCAGTGGCTTCTTCTAGGATGAGCAGCCTTTCAGGTTATGTTGATATAGGACTCGTTTTACTGTGGATATAAATACTTTTGTACCTGTTTCCTCCAGCATCCTTCACAAGGTCTTTTGCTGTTGTTCTGGGATTGATTTGCACTTTTCACACCAAAGTACGGTCATCTCTATGAGACAGAACACGTCTCCCTCCTGAGCGTGGTCACATGATGTTTATACTTGCCAACTATGGTTTATACAGATGAACTTGGTACCTTCAAGCATTTGGAAATTGCTCCCAAGGATGAACCAGATTGTGGAGGTCTACATTTGTGATTTTCCCATGATGTCAAGCAAAGAGGCAGGTACCGCCAATTGACTCAAATTATGTCAATTAGCCTATCAGAAGCTTCTAAAGCCAAGATATAATTTTCTTGAATTTTCCAAGCTGTTTAAAGGCACAGTCAGTCGGACCAAACTGCAGCGTGTCGATTGAGATTCATGTTTAATCAAACAAAGAAACACGAACACTACACAAAACAATAAACGTAATCGAAACCGAAACAGCCTATCTAGTGCAAACTAACGGAGAGTACACATAGGACACTAAGGACAATCACCCACGACAAACTCAAAGAATATGGCTGCCTAAATATGGTTCCCAATCAGAGACAACGATAAGCACCTGCCTCTGATTGAGAACCACTCCAGACAGCCATAGACTTTGCTAGATAACCCACTAAGCTACAATCCCAATACCACCACCAAAACCCCAAGACAAACACACCACAATTACAAAAACCCCATGCCACACCCTGGCCTGACCAAATACATAAAGATAAACACAAAATACTTTGACCAGGGCGTGACAGAACCCCCCCACTAAGGTGCGGACTCCCGAACACACCTCAAAACAATAGGGAGGGTCCGGGTGGGCGTCTGTCCATGGTGGCGGCTCCGGCGCGGGACGTGGACCCCACTCAGTTAATGTCTTAGTCCCCTCTCCTTTCGTCCCTGGATAGTCCACCCTTGCCGCCGACCATGGCCTAGTAGTCCTCACCCAGAACCCCACTGGACTGAGGAGCAGATCGGGACTGAAGGACAGCTCGGGACTGAGGCAGCTCGGGACTGAGGGGAAGCTCGGGAGTGAGAGAAAGCTCGGGAGTGAGAGGAAGCTCAGGAGTGAGAGGAAGCTCAGGAGTGAGAGGAAGCTCAGGAGTGAGAGGAAGCTCAGGAGTGAGAGGAAGCTCAGGAGTGAGAGGAAGCTCAGGAGTGAGAGGAAGCTCAGGCAGGTAGATAGATCTACCAGATCCTGGCTGGCTGGTGGTTTCAGCAGATCCTGGCTGACTGGCAGATCCTGGCAGATCTGGAAGAGTCTGGTTGACTGGCAGATCTGGAAGAGTCTGGTTGACTGGCAGATCTGGAAGAGTCTGGCTGACTGGCAGATCTGGCGGCGCTGGGCAGCCTGGCGGCGCTGGGCAGCCTGGCGGCGCTGGGCAGCCTGGCGGCGCTGGGCAGACTGGCGACGCTGGGCAGACTGGCGATGCTGGGCAGACTGGCGGCGCTGGGCCAACTGGCGATGCTGGGCAGACTGACGGCGCTGGGCAGACTGGCGATGCTGGGCAGACTGACGGCGCTGGGCAGACTGGCGACGCTGGGCAGACTGGGGGCACTGATGGCGCTGGGCAGACTGGCGGCACTAGCTGCTCCATATAGGCTGACAGCTCTGGCGGCTTCTTACAGACTGACCGCTCTGGCGGCTCCGTGCTGACTGGCAGCTCCTTGCAGACTGGCAGCTCCTTACAGACTGACAGCTCCTTGCAGACTGACAGCTCCTTGCAGACTGACAGCTCCGTGCAGACTGACAGCTCCATGCAGACTGACAGCTCCTTGCAGACTGACAGCTCCTTGCAGACTAACAGCTCCTTGCAGACTGACAGCTCCTTGCAGACTGGCAGCTCCATGCAGACTGGCAGCTCCATGCAGACTGGCTGCTCTATGCAGACTGACAGCTCTGGCTGCTTCATGCAGACTGACAGCTCTGGCTGCTCCATGTAGACTGGCTGCTTCATGCAGACTGACAGCTCTGGCTGCTTCATGCAGACTGGCAGCTCTGGCTGCGCTGAAAAGGCAGGAGACTCCGGCAGCGCTGTAGAGGAGGAAGGCTCTGGCTGCGCTGAACAGGCGGGAGACTCCTGCAGCGCTGTGTCGGAGGAAGGCTCTGGCTGCGCTGAACAGGCGGGAGTCTCCGGCAGCGCTGGAGATGAGGAAAGCTCTAACAGCGCTAGATAGGCGGGAGACTCCGGCAGCGCAGGAGAGGAGAAAGGCTCCGACAGCGCTGGAGAGGCGAGGCGCACTGTAGGCCTGATGCGTGGTGCTGGTACTGGTGGTACTGGACCGAGGACACGCACAGGAAGCCTGGTGCGGGGAGCTGCTACCGGAGGGCTGGGGTGTGGAGGTGGTACTGGATAGACCGGACCGTGCAGGCGCACTGGAGCTCTTGAGCACCGAGCCTGCCCAACCTTACCTGGCTCAATGCCCACTCTAGCCCAGCCGATACGAGGAGCTGGAATATATCGCACCGGGCTATGCACCCGCACTGGGGACACCGTGCGCACCACTGCATAACACGGTGCCTGCCCGGTCTCTCTAGCCCCCCGGTAACCACAGGAAGTTTGCGCAGGTCTCCTACCTGGCGTAGCCATACTCCCTGTGAGCCCCCCCCCAATAAATTTTTGGGGCTGACTCTCGGGCTTCCGTCCGCGCCGCCGTGCTTGCTTCGCCAACCTCATTCTCCGATAACCTTCCGCGCACTGCTCCATCGAATCCCAGGCGGGCTCCGGCACTCTCCCTGGGTCGACCGCCCACCTGTCTATCTCCTCCCAAGAAGTATAGTCCATACTGTACTCCTCTTTGGGCTGCTCCTGTTGCCTCTTCTCCTGCTGCACCTGTTGCCTCTCCTGCTGCTCCTGCCTGTTGACACGCTGCTTGGTCCGTTAGTGGTGGGTGATTCTGTAACGGTTTTCTAGTGGTGATGAAGGAGAGTCGGACCAAACTGCAGCGTGTCGATTGAGATTCATGTTTAATCAAACAAAGAAACACGAACACTACACAAAACAATAAACGTAATCGAAACCGAAACAGCCTATCTAGTGCAAACTAACCGAGAGTACACATAGGACACTAAGGACAATCACCCACGACAAACTCAAAGAATATGGCTGCCTAAATATGGTTCCCAATCAGAGACAACGATAAGCACCTGCCTCTGATTGAGAACCACTCCAGACAGCCATAGACTTTGCTAGATAACCCACTAAGCTACAATCCCAATACCACCACCAAAACCCCAAGACAAACACACCACAATTACAAAAACCCCATGCCACACCCTGGCCTGACGGCTCACACTTAATGTGCTGTGAAATCTGTTATGAAATGTAATGTCATGTTTTTAATTGTAAATAACTGCCTTAATTTTGCTGGATCCCAGGAAGAGTAGCTGCTGCCATGGGATGATCTAATGGGGACCCATAATAAACCCCAGGAAGACTAGCTGCTGTTTTGGCAGGAACTAATGGGGATCCATAATAAACACCAGGAAGAGTAGCTGCTGTTTTGGCAGGAACTAATCTGGATCCTAAATAAATCCACTAAACCCCCAGTGTTGATAGAATATAACAAGTACATGTGCACTAAACCCCCAGTATTGATATAATACAACAAAACACAGTTTTATTAATCAGAAACTGATCAAATGAGCACCTTTCCTCTGGAGAGTTATGGTTGCAACTTGGAACAAAACAGTTTACAGTACCATCTTTGCATTTTCGTTCGAAGGAACTAACTAAGTTAACTAGCTTTTTGGAAGACTGTAGAAGACTAGTTTGAGTGGTCAGCATATTGATGTGAAAATAGTGTGACTAATGTGGTTGTTCCATTTCTCTGACAGTTAGTGACCCGTTAACAACATGCTTATTTTGAGCACAGAAAGGCTTCATAATTCATAAAGGTCATGTTAACTGACTAACATTATCCTCTATGGGATCTGTGTCCCTAAACCGGGACGGTTGTTGCTATCGTGCTCTAATGTGACTAGAATGACGTTGTATCCAACAGCCAACTTTCCGGGACATAGACATGTCTTATACTGGTAGAAAGCTTAAATTATTGTTAATCTACCTGCAGTCTCCAATTAAAAGTAGATATTAGTGAAACAATACCATGCCATTGTTTGAGGAGAGTCCACAAGCAACTGACTGAGTATATTGGTTCCTGACTTCCCTGAAAAGTTGCATATCGCGGGGGCTATTCGATGATAATGCAGAACGCCACAGGATATTTTTGTGCTGGTCAAGGGCAGTCAAGTCTGGGGTGAACCAAGGGCAATATCTGTGATATCCTGGAATGACATTGACCTCATCCCGTCAGTAGATGATGCCTGGCTATTCTTTAAGATGGTGAGGAAGGCACTTTTAAAACTTCTTTGGGATAGGGGGCAGCATTTTCACTTTTGGATGAAAAGCGTGTCCAGTGTAAACTGCCTCCTACTCAGTCCCAGATGCTAATATATGCATATTATTAATAGATTTGGATAGAAAACAGTTTCTAAAACGGTTTTAAAAAGTTTCTAAAAAGGTTTGAATGATGTCTGTGAGTATAACAGAACTCATATGGCAGGTGAAAACCTGAGAAAAATCCAACCAGGAAGTGGGAAATCTGAGGTTTGTAGTTTTTCAAAGCTTGGCTTATCGAAAACACAGTGTCTATGGGGTCAATTTGCCCTTCCTAAGGCTTCCACTAGATGTCAAATTTCTTTAGAAACTTGTTTTAGGCTTCTACTGTAAAGGAGGGGCTCATAATGGCTCTTTGAGTCAGTGGTCTGGCAGAGTGTTACAGACTCATGACGCGCGGTCACGAGAGAGTAAGCTCTCGTTCCATGGCTTTTCTACAGACAATGGAATTCTCCAGTTGGAACATTATTGAACATGTATGATAAAAACATCCTAAAGATTGATTCTATACATCGTTTGATGTGTTTCTACGACCAGTAATCAAACTTTTTGGAATTTTCGTCCGACCTTTCCGCTGGAAATTGCATGCGCGTTTCGATTTGTTTACCAAACGCCCTAACAAAAGGAGGTATATGGACATAAATGATTAACTTTATCGAACAAATCAAACTTTTAATGTGGAACTGGGATTCCTGGGAGTGCATTCTGTTAAGATCATCAAAGGTAAGTGGATATTTATAATGCTATTTCTGACTAATGTTGACTGCGCAACATGGCGATATTTATTTTGGCTGGTTTCAGATTATTACTCAGATTAATTCATGGTATGCTTTTTCCCTAAAGTTTTTTTGAAATCTGACACAGCGGTTGCATTAAGGAGAAGTGGATCTAAAGTTCCATGCATAACACTTGTATTTTCATCAACATTTATAATGAGTATTTCTGTAAATTGATTTGGCTCTCTGCAAAAATCACTGCATGTTTTGGAACTACTGAACATAACATGCCAATGTAAAATGAAATTTTTGGATAAAAAAAAAAGCACTTTATAGAACAAAACATACATGTATTGTGTAACATGAAGTTCTATGAGTGTCATCTGATGAAGATCATCAAAGGTTAGTGATTCATTTTATCTCTATTTGTGCTTTTTGTGACTCCTCTCTTTCGCTGGAAAAATGGCTGTGTATTTCTGTGACTTGGTGGTGACCTAACGTAATCGTTTGTTTAGCTTTCGCTGTAAAGCATTTTTGAAATCAGACAATGTGACTGGATTAACGAGAATTTTATCTTTAAAATGGTGCCTAATACTTATATGTTTGAGAAATTTGATTTATGAGATTTCTGTTGATCTGTATTTGGCGCCCTGCAATTTCATTGGCTGTTGGCGAGGGGCTAGTGGAACCCCGTCCCCAGACAGGTTAAATAAGCCTGCCCCTTTAAAAAAGTTAGGAACAAATATCCACAGGCAGTTAGGAAAGCTAAGGCTAGCTTTTTCAAACAGAAATTTGCATCCTGTAGTATTATTTTTTTTACATTCTGGGACACTGTAAAGTCCATGGAGAATTAGAGCACCTCCTCCCAGCTTCCCACTGCTCTGAAGCTGTCACCACCAATAAATCCACTATAATTGAGAATTTCAATAAGCATTTCTCTACGGCTGGCCATGCTTTCCACCTGGCTACCCTTACCCCGGTCAACTGCCCGGCACCCTCCACAGCAATCCGCCAAAGCCCTCACCATTTCTCCTTCACCCAAATACAGATAGCTGATGTTCTAAAAGACCTGCAAAATCTGGACCCCTACAAATCAGCAGGGCTAGATAATCTGGACACTCTCTTTCTAAAATGATCTGCCCGAAATTGTTGCAACCCCTATTACTAGCCTGCTCAACCTCTCTTCGTATCATCTGAGATTCCCAAAGATTGGAAAGCTGCCGCTGTCATCCCCTTCTTCAAAGGGGGTGACACTCTAGACCCAAACTGCTACAGACTTATATCTATCCTACCCTAAGGTCTTCTTTCTAAGGTCTTCGAAAGCCAAGATAACAAACAGATCACCGACCATTTCGAATCCCACCGTACCTTCTCCGCTATGCAATCTGGTTTCAGAGCTGGTCATGGGTGCACCTCAGCCACGCTCAAGGTTCTAAACGACATCATAACCACCATCGATAAGAGACATTACTGTGCAGCCGTATTCATCGACCTGGCCAAGGCTTCCGACTCTGTCAATCACCACATTCTTTTTGGCAGACTCGACAATCTTGGTTTCTCAAATGATTCCCTCGTCTGGTTTACCAACTACTTATCAGACAGATTTCAGTGTGTCAAATCGGAAGGCCTGTTGTCCAGACCTCTGGCAGTTTCTATGGGGTTGCCACAGGGTTCAATCCTCGGGACGACTCTCTTCTCTGTATACATCAATGATGTTGCTCTTGCTGCTGGTGATTCTCTGATACACCTCTACGCAGACGACACCATTCTGTATACTTCTGGCCCCTCTTTGGACACTGTGTTATCTAACCTCCAGACGAGCTTCAATGCCATACAACTCTCCTGCCGTGGCCTCCAACTGCCCTTAAATGCAAGTAAAACTAAATGCATGCTATTCAACCGATCACTGCCCGCACCTGCTCGCCCGTCCAGCATCTCAACTCTGGACGGCTCTGACTTAGAATACGTGGACAACTACAAATACCTAGGTGTCTGGTTAGACTGTAAACTTTCCTTCCAGACTCACATTAAGCTTCTCCAATCCAAAATTAAATCTAGAATCGGCTTCCTATTTCGCAACAAAGCATCCTTCACTCATGCTGCCAAACATACCCTCGTAACACTGACCATCCTACCGATCCTCGACTTCGGTGATGTCATCTATAAAATAGCCTCCAACACTCTACTCAACAAATGGGATGCAATCTATCACAGTGCCATCATTTTTGTCACCAAAGTCCCATTCACTACTCACCACTGCGACCTGTACGCTCTCGTTGGTTGGCCCTTGCTTCATACTCGTCGCCAAACCCACTGGCTACAGGTTATCTACAAGTCTCTGCTAGGTAAAGCCCCGCCTTATCTCAGCTCACTGGTCACCATAGCAGCACCCACTCGTAGCACGCGCTCCAGCAGGTATATCTCACTGGTCATCCCCAAAGCCAATTCCTCCTTTGGTTGTCTTTCCTTCCAGTTCTCTGCTGCCAATGACTGGAATGAACTGCAAAAATCTCTGAAGTTGGAGACTCATATCTCCCTCACTAGCTTTAAGCACCAGCTTTCAGAGCAGCTCACAGATCACTGCACCTGTACATAGCCCATCTGTAAACATCCCATCTATCTACCTACCTCATCCCCCTAATGTATTTATTTATTTATCTTGCTACTTTGCACCCCAGTATCTCTACTTGCACCTTCATCTTCTGCACATATACCATTCCAGTTTTTAATTGCTATATTGTAATTACTTCGCCACCATGGCCTATTTATTGCCTTAACTCCCTTATCTTACCTCATTTGCACTCACTGTTTATAGACTTTTTGTTTTCTTGTTTTGTACTGTATAATTGACTGTTTTGTTTATTCCATGTGTAACTCTGTGTTGTTGTATGTGTCAAATTGCTATGCTTAATCATGGTCAGGTCGCAGTTGCAAATGAGAACTTGTTCTCAACTAGCCTACCTAGTTAAATAAAGGTGAAATAAATTTAAGATGGTGAGGAAAGCACTTTTGAAGAGTAACCAGGCACCTTCTACTGACAGGATGAGGTCAATATCCTTCAAGGATCCCCGGGCCAAGTCGATTAGAAAGGCCTGATCGCTGAAATGTTTTAGGGAGCGTTTGACAGTGATGAGAGGTGGTTGTTTGACTGCGGACTCATTACGCACGCAGGCAATGAGGCAGTGATCGCTGAGATCCTGGTTGAAGACAGCAGAGGTGTATTTAGAGGGCAAGTTGGTCAGGATGATATCTAAGAGGGTGCCCTTGTTTAAGGATTTAGGGTTGTACCAGGTAGGTTCCTTGATCATTTGTTTGAGATTGAGGGCATTTAGCTTAGATTGTAGGATGGCCGGGGTGTTAAATGTCCCAGTTTAGGTCACCTAACAGTACGAACTCTGAAGATAGATGGGGGCGATCAATTCACATATGGTGTCCAGGGCACAACTGGGGGCTGAAGGGGGTCTATAACAAGCGGCATCGGTGAGAGACTTGTTTCTGGAAAGGTGGATTTTTAAACGTAGAAGCTCGAATTGTTTGCACACAGACCTGGATAGTAGGATAGAACTCTGCAGTCTATCTCTGCAGATTTCAACTCCGCCCCCTTTGGCAGTTCTATCTTGTCGGAAAATGTTATGGTTAGGGATGGAAATTTCAGGATTTTTGGTGGCCTTCCTAAGACAAGATTCAGACACGGCTAGGACATCCGGGTCAAACTTAGGGAGGAGGCTTCTAATGTTAACATGCATGAAACCAAGGCTTTTACGCTTTTACCAAGGCTTTTACGGTTACAGAAGGCTGCAGGGCCTGGGTTAACCTCGACATCACCAGAGGAACAGATGAGGAGTAGGATAAGGGTACGGCTAAAGGCTATAAGAACTGGTTGTCTAGTGCGTTCGGAACAGAGAGTAAAAGGAGGAGACATCTGGGTGCGATTGAATAGATTCAAAGCATAATGTACAGACAAAGGTATGGTAGGATGTGGATACAGTGGAGGTAAACCTAGGTATTGAGTGACGATCAGATAAGTTTTGTCTCTAGAGGCACCATTTAAGCCAGGTGAGGTCATCGTATGTGTGAGAGGTGGAACTAAAGGGTTAGCTAAGGTATATTGAGCAGGGCTGGAGGCTCTACAGTGAAATAAGACAATAATCACTAACCAAAACAGAAATAGACAAGGCATTAGGGATAGGCATGTGTAGCCGTGTGATCATAAGGTCCAGTGAGTAGCTAGGCGAGCTGGAGACAAGGTAACAGCTAGCAGGCTATGGCTAGCAGTCTAGCAGATGGGGCTTGTGGGCGACATCGCAACCGAAGAGCCTGTAGAAACCCCCTCGTACGGTTACGTCGGCAGACCAGTCGTGATGGATCGGCGGGGCTCCATGTCGGCAGTAAAAGGGTCCAGACCAATCGACAGTTTGCTGGGTGGGGTGATATACGTTCCTCCATTCATTGCCCAATGGGATTCCTATCTCCTTTCTCTAATATCTTTGGCAGCGGCGCCATGCAATGCACCCTGGACTGAAGAGACAGACAAATAGGAGAAATGTGCAGGAGAAATTACACGTTAAATTACACATCTCTCCAGGTAGGAATAGCGCCAAAAAATATGATCAACGGCTCATTTTAGAGAAGACATTCTCCTGAGTGATGACATCAGCCAGTATTGTAATCTGACATGTATGATAGACGTTTTAGTGATCTACAATTCATATTCCTATTAACTTCCAGTGTAGTGAGAGAGACTTTACCACAGTACTAGGTCATACTGAGAGAGACTTTACCACAGTACTACGTCATACTGAGAGAGACTTTACCACAGCACTACCGACCAAATTTCTTAATGATAAAAATAACACAACATTCAGAATGGGTGAATATTATCAATCGACTACCTCCAGATATCAGTGCATCAGATCTCCCTCTCTGCTCTACGAAACTCTGCTTCCTGTCCCACATAGACTCCTGCAGGGTTCATCTCAGGTCTCTGATGTTTTAGATGTTCTCATAAGGAGGCAGCATCCCTCTATAAGATAACTGAGATGAGTTGATGAGAAGCCACCTCTAATTCATGTGGAGTGGTTTGTCTGTCTCATTCTTTCTGTCTCCTTAACAGTGAGTCAACATGATCAGAATTCTTATCGCCATTACCATGGGTTACACAGCCTGGGCTGCAGGTATTCAGATCACTGTATTAATCAACTACTAATATCCTTGTTTGATTGTTTTGATGTTTCACCTCTCTCTCTCTCTCTCTCTCTCTCTCTCTCTCTCTGTCTCTTTCTTTCTCTCTCTCTCTCCCTAAAGGTTCTTCTCTCAGTAACCAGGTTTACCAGAGTCCTGCATCCCTGTACAAGAAACAGGGAAAGTCGGCTAAGATGGAGTGTTCACATAGTATATCAGGCTACAATCGTATCCTCTGGTACAAGCAATCCAACTACACAGAATTTGTGTTTTTAGGATACATGCTTTTGAAATCAGGGTATCCTGAGGCTGGATTTGATATAGAAGGAGATGCTAATGCAGGTGGTACCAGCACCTTAACCATCAATCAACTAACTCAAAATAGCAGTGCTGTGTATTACTGTGCTGCTAGTTTACACAGTGCATCAGATCTCCCTCTCTGCTCTACAAAAACCTCCTTCCTGGTGTACTGTAGACTAATCACACCTGTATTAACATCCCACTGTATCTGACTCTGATTCAATGCCAAAACACTCACCAGCTGGTCTCACAGAAAGGGGAGGTTCCCTCTGATATACAGGAGACCATGATACAGTATGGTATGATATCATGTCTTTCCTGTAGGTGGAGTTACAGCTCAACTAATCCATGTGGACTCACCAGACACAGTACCACAGTAAACTATGGTGTGTAGTAAGGAGTCTGAGAGTTGAAGATCCATGTCCTTTTGAATGTTCATCTGGAATCTGTTGAACTAACAATCTTTCACTGTTGGATATTTTCCACCTATTAACCTGAATCTCTTGATTATTCTTGATCACAGATTAGATACCGTCTAAAATAATCTATAATTCCATATATTTCCTGAATGACTACAGTAGTTTTAACAAACCGGTCTCTCTCTCCTCTTCTGTAACAGGTGAACTGCTCTGTTCCAGCGTTCTTCAGTCTCCATCTTCAGTATTTCAGAGTACTGGAGAAACTGCTGTCCTGTTCACACACTCTCCTCAGCTACATCACCATACTGTGGTATCAGCAGGTGGAACACACTCCCCAGCTACAACACCATACTCAGCTCTCCCCAGCTACATCACCATACTGTGGTATCAGCAGGTGGAACACACTCCCCAGCTACAACGCCATACTGTGGTATCAGCAGGTGGAACACACTCTCCCCAGCTACAACACCATACTGTGGTATCAGCAGGTAGAACACACTCTCCCCAGCTACAACACCATACTGTGGTATCAGCAGGTGGAACACACTCTCCCCAGCTACAACACCATACTGTGGTATCAGCAGGTGAACACTCTCCCCAGCTACAACACCATACTGTGGTATCAGCAGCTGCTCTGATATATCTACCATGATGTGGTATACCTAGAGACTGAAGCTGCTCTGATATCCCAGCTAGCAGTAAGGAATCAGCCCAAGTACACCGGGCCGTATCCGTCTACCAGAATTCAGCCAGAAGCAACCCGATACAAATATAAATACAGTGCCTTGCGAAAGTATTCGGCCCCCTGAACTTTGCGACCTTTTGCCACATGTCAGGCTTCAAAGATAAAGATATAAAACTGTATTTTTTTGTGAAGAATCAACAACAAGTGGGACACAATCATGAAGTGGAATGACATTTATTGGATATTTCAAACCTTTTTAACAAATCAAAAACTGAAAAATTGGGCATGCAAAAGCAAGGCATTCAACACCATGGACCATTCCCTACTCATTCAAAAACTGTCTGAAATGGGCCTGGACAATAAGTCTTGCAAATGGTTTCAGAGCTATCTGACTGACAGGACACAATGTGTGCGTTCTGATGGTGTTGAGTCTACAGTGAATGTATCTACAGTCTGAACCACTAATTAGCATGATGTATTCAGGTCTAACTGTACCTAACTCTATTGATTTCATTCTCACTGTGTCCTTACAGGTCTTGTTGAGGAGAGTGAAGTCACTCAGACACCCACCATACTCTGGGAACTGAAAGACAGTGATGCTCCGATGAACTGCAGTCACACTAAGGGATCTGGCTACTACCAGATGTACTGGTACAGACAGCTTCCAGGAGAGGGAATAAAGCAGGTAGTTTACACAAGTACTTATAACATACCAGACTATGGAGCCTTCAGTGAAGACAAATATAAAAAGTTAAAACTACAGCTAAGAGTGGATCTTTCACAGTGAAGAAGTTGGAGACAGATTTGTGACCTGTTGCCACGAGAAAAGGGCAACCAGTGAAGAACACGCACCATTGTAAATACAACCCATATCTATGCTTATTTATTTTATTTATCACGGACTACAGGAAGAAACCCAGCCCAGTCACGGACCAGGATGTCTTGCTCCCAGGCAGACTAAATAACTTTTTGCCCGCTTTGAGGACAATACAGTGACACTGACACGGCCTGCAACGAAAACATGCGGTCTCTCCTTCACTGCAGCCGAAGTGAGTAAGACATTTAGACGTGTTAACCCTCGCAAGGCTGCAGGCCCAGACGGCATCCCCAGCCGCGCCCTCAGAGCATGCGCAGACCAGCTGGCCGGTGTGTTTACGGACATATTCAATCAATCCCTATACCAGTCTGCTGTTCCCACATGCTTCAAGAGGGCCACCATTGTTCCTGTTCCCAAGAAAGCTAAGGTAACTGAGCTAAACGACTACCGCCCCGTAGCACTCACATCCGTCATCATGAAGTGCTTTGAGAGACTAGTCAAGGACCATATCACCTCCACCCTACCTGACACCCTTGACCCACTCCAATTTGCTTACCGCCCAAATAGGTCCACAGACGATGCAATCTCAACCACACTGCACACTGCCCTAACCCATCTGGACAAGAGGAATACCTATGTGAGAATGCTGTTCATCGACTACAGCTCGGCATTCAACACCATAGTACCCTCCAAGCTCGTCATCAAGCTCGAGACCCTGGGTCTCGACCCCGCCCTGTGCAACTGGGTACTGGACTTCCTGACGGGCCGCCCCCAGGTGGTGAGGGTAGGCAACAACATCTCCTCCCCACTGATCCTCAACACTGGGGCCCCACAAGGGTGCGTTCTGAGCCCTCTCCTGTACTCCCTGTTCACCCACGACTGCGTGGCCATGCACGCTCCAACTCAATCATCAAGTTTGCGGACGACACAACAGTGGTAGGCTTGATTACCAATAACGACGAGACGGCCTACAGGGAGGAGGTGAGGGCCCTCGGAGTGTGGTGTCAGGAAAATAACCTCACACTCAACGTCAACAAAACTAAGGAGATGATTGTGGACTTCAGGAAACAGCAGAGGGAACACCCCCATCCACATCGATGGAACAGTAGTGGAGAGGGTAGCAAGTTTTAAGTTCCTCGGCATACACATCACAGACAAACTGAATTGGTCCACTCACACAGACAGCATCGTGAGGAAGGCGCAGCAGCGCCTCTTCAACCTCAGGAGGCTGAAGAAATTCGGCTTGTCACCAAAAGCACTCACAAACTTCTACAGATGCACAATCGAGAGCATCCTGGCGGGCTGTATCACCGCCTGGTAAGGCAACTGCACCGCCCTCAACCGTAAGGCTCTCCAGAGGGTAGTAGTAGTACAAAACTAGTACAAAATAAGACTAATCATCACTGAGGAATGTAACAAATTAAATAAGTAAAAGAAAGCAAAACTGTGCGCCATCACTATTGCTGCGCTGCAGGACACCACAACGCATCACCGGGGGCAAACTACCTGCCCTCCAGGACACCTACACCACCCGATGCTACAGGAAGGCCATAAAGATCATCAAGGACATCAACCACCCGAGCCGCTGCCTGTTCACCCCGCTGCCATCCAGAAGGCGAGGTCAGTACAGGTGCATCAAAGCTGGGACCGAGAGACTGAAAAACAGCTTCTATCTCAAGGCCATCAGACTGTTAAACAGCCACCACTAACATTGAGTGGCTACTGCCAACACACTGTCAATGACACTGACTCTACTCCAGCCACTTTAATCATGGGAATTGATGGGAAATGATGTAAATATATCACTAGCCACTTTAAACAATGCTACCTTGAATAATGTAGGGTAAGTAACATTATATATCTCATATGCATACGTAGATACTGTACTCTATATCATCGACTGCATCCTTATGTAATACATGTATCACTAGCCACTTTAACTATGCCACTTGGTTTACATACTCATCTCATATGTATATACTGTACTCGATATCATCTACTGTATCTTGCCTATGCTGCTCTGTACCATCACTCATTCATATATCCTTATGTACATATTCTTTATCCCCTTACACTGTGTATAAGACAGTAGTTTTTTGGAATTGTTAGTTAGATTACTTGTTCGTTATTACTGCATTGTCGGAACTAGAAGCACAAGCATTTCGCTACACTCGCATTAACATCTGCTAACCATGTGTATGTGACAAATAAAATTTGATTTGATTTGATGTTATCTTGTGTCCTTTACCATTTGTACATTGTTAAAACACTGTATATATATATATATAATATGACATTTGTAATGTCTTTATTGTTTTGAAACTTCTGTATGTGTGATGTCTACTGTTAATTTTTATTGTTTATTTCACTTTATATATTATCTACCTCACTTGCTTTGGCAATGTTAACACATGTTTCCCATGCCAATAAAGCCCTTGAATTGAATTGAATTGAATTGACAGG
>NC_056436.1:4296355-4361223 GCF_018296145.1 Oncorhynchus tshawytscha | reverse complement strand
GTATCTACAGTCTGAACCACTAATTATCATGATGTATTCAGGTCTAACTGTACCTAACTCTATTGATTTCATTCTCACTGTGTCCTTACAGGTCTTGTTGAGGAGAGTGAAGTCACTCAGACACCCACCATACTCTGGGAACTGAAAGACAGTGATGCTCCGATGAACTGCAGTCACACTAAGGGATCTGGCTACTACCAGATGTACTGGTACAGACAGCTTCCAGGAGAGGGAATAAAGCAGGTAGTTTACACAAGTACTTATAACATACCAGACTATGGAGCCTTCAGTGAAGACAAATATAAAAAAGTTAAAACTACAGCTAAGAGTGGATCTTTCACAGTGAAGAAGTTGGAGACAGATTTGTGACCTGTTGCCACGAGAAAAGGGCAACCAGTGAAGAACACGCACCATTGTAAATACAACCCATATCTATGCTTATTTATTTTATCTTGTGTCCTTTACCATTTGTACATTGTTAAAACACTGTATATATATATATATATAATATGACATTTGTAATGTCTTTATTGTTTTGAAACTTCTGTATGTGTGATGTCTACTGTTAATTTTTATTGTTTATTTCACTTTATATATTATCTACCTCACTTGCTTTGGCAATGTTAACACATGTTTCCCATGCCAATAAAGCCCTTGAATTGAATTGAATTGACAGGAGACAGTGGAATGTACTTCTGTGCTGTGAGTCAACACAGTGATACAGACAACAAGTACAGCTGCACAAAACCCCCAATTTTCTCAATAGGATGTAATATAACATGTAAAGAGATGGTCTCATCACATACTGTAGGGGGACCTCTAACTCTAGTTCTTCTAATGTCTGATGGTCTCATCACATACTGTAGGGGGACCTCTAACTCTAGTTCTTCTAATGTCTGATGGTCTCATCACATACTGTAGGGGGACCTCTAACTCTAGTTCTTCTAATGTCTGATGGTCTCATCACATACTGTAGGGGGACCTCTAACTCTAGTTGTTCTAATGTCTGATGGTCTCATCACATACTGTAGGGGGACCTCTAACTCTAGTTGTTCTAATGTCTGATGGTCTCATCACATACTGTAGGGGGACCTCTAACTCTAGTTCTTCTAATGTCTGGTGGTCTCATCACATACTGTTGGCGACTTCTAACTCTAGTTCTTCTAATGTCTGATGGTCTCATCACATCCTGTAGGGGGACCTCTAACTCTAGTTCTTCTAATGTCTGATGGGTTCATTGTCATGATCATGTACTCAGTCATGTTCACAGTGAGGTCCTATGAGCAAGCTTTACAGTACAGGCTTCCTGACACTCCCTCTAACACTGTCACTATCCACCACCCTGAAGGAAACATGCTACTACAACAGCCAACCTCCTTTCACCTCAGAGCTTCATCCAGGAGACACTCATATCACATCATCATCGTCTTCCTCAGCATATTCATCATCTTCATCATTATCTTTTTCTTCATCATGATGTTCAGAGTTCTGATTCACCTGGCAGCTCTACCACTCTGGGTGACAGGTATTAAAACACTTACGATGAGAAGCCTAACGATACTACGAATGTCATCAAACTGAATAAAATATCCTTTCTCTTGCTCCATCTTTCTCTCCGTCTCAAATCAAATCAAATCAAATTTTATTTGTCACATACACATGGTTAGCAGATGTTAATGCGAGTGTAGCGAAATGCTTGTGCTTGCAGTAATAACGAGCAAGTAATCTAACTAACAATTCCAAAAAAACTACTGTCTTATACACAGTGTAAGGGGATAAAGAATATGTACATAAGGATATATGAATGAGTGATGGTACAGAGCAGCATAGGCAAGATACAGTAGATGATATCGAGTACAGTATATACATATGAGATAAGTATGTAAACCAAGTGGCATAGTTAAAGTGGCTAGTGATACATGTATTACATAAGGATGCAGTCGATGATATAGAGTACAGTATCAACGTATGCATATGAGATGAACAATGTAGGGTAAGTAACATTATATAAGGTAGCATTGTTTAAAGTGGCTAGTGATATATTTACATCATTTCCCATCAATTCCCATGATTAAAGTGGCTGGAGTAGAGTCAGTGTCATTGACAGTGTGTTGGCAGTCGCCACTCAATGTTAGTGGTGGCTGTTTAACAGTCTGATGGCCTTGAGATAGAAGCTGTTTTTCAGTCTCTCGGTCCCAGCTTTGATGCACCTGTACTGACCTCGCCTTCTGGATGACAGCGGGGTGAACAGGCAGTGGCTCGGGTGGTTGATGTCCTTGATGATCTTTATGGCCTTCCTGTAGCATCGGGTGGTGTAGGTGTCCTGGAGGGCAGGTAGTTTGCCCCCGGTGATGCGTTGTGCAGACCTCACTACCCTCTGGAGAGCCTTACGGTTGAGGGTGGTGCAGTTGCCATACCAGGCGGTGATACAGCCCGCCAGGATGCTCTCGATTGTGCATCTGTAGAAGTTTGTGAGTGCTTTTGGTGACAAGCCGAATTTCTTCAGCCTCCTGAGGTTGAAGAGGCGCTGCTGCGCCTTCCTCACGATGCTGTCTGTGTGAGTGGACCAATTCAGTTTGTCTGTGATGTGTATGCCGAGGAACTTAAAACTTGCTACCCTCTCCACTACTGTTCCATCGATGTGGATGGGGGGTGTTCCCTCTGCTGTTTCCTGAAGTCCACAATCATCTCCTTAGTTTTGTTGACGTTGAGTGTGAGGTTATTTTCCTGACACCACACTCCGAGGGCCCTCACCTCCTCCCTGTAGGCCGTCTCGTCGTTGTTGGTAATCAAGCCTACCACTGTTGTGTCGTCCGCAAACTTGATGATTGAGTTGGAGGCGTGCGTGGCCACGCAGTCGTGGGTGAACAGGGAGTACAGGAGAGGGCTCAGAACGCACCCTTGTGGGGCCCCAGTGTTGAGGATCAGCGGGGAGGAGATGTTGTTGCCTACCCTCACCACCTGGGGGGGCGGCCCGTCAGGAAGTCCAGTACCCAGTTGCACAGGGCGGGGTCGAGACCCAGGGTCTCGAGCTTGATGACGAGCTTGGAGGGTACTATGGTGTTGAATGCCGAGCTGTAGTCGATGAACAGCATTCTCACATAGGTATTCCTCTTGTCCAGATGGGTTAGGGCAGTGTGCAGTGTGGTTGAGATTGCATCGTCTGTGGACCTATTTGGGCGGTAAGCAAATTGGAGTGGGTCAAGGGTGTCAGGTAGGGTGGAGGTGATATGGTCCTTGACTAGTCTCTCAAAGCACTTCATGATGACGGATGTGAGTGCTACGGGGCGGTAGTCGTTTAGCTCAGTTACCTTAGCTTTCTTGGGAACAGGAACAATGGTGGCCCTCTTGAAGCATGTGGGAACAGCAGACTGGTATAGGGATTGATTGAATATGTCCGTAAACACACCGGCCAGCTGGTCTGCGCATGCTCTGAGGGCGCAGCTGGGGATGCCGTCTGGGCCTGCAGCCTTGCGAGGGTTAACACGTTTAAATGTCTTACTCACTTGGCTGCAGTGAAGGAGAGACCGCATGTTTCCGTTGCAGGCCGTGTCAGTGGCACTGTATTGTCCTCAAAGCGGGCAAAAGTTATTTAGTCTGCCTGGGAGCAAGACATCCTGGTCCGTGACTGGGCTGGGTTTCTTCCTGTAGTCCGTGATTGACTGTAGACCCTGCCACATGCCTCTTGTGTCTGAGCCGTTGAATTGAGATTCTACTTTGTCTCTGTACTGGCGCTTAGCTTGTTTGATAGCCTTGCGGAGGGAATAGCTGCACTGTTTGTATTCAGTCATGTTACCAGACACCTTGCCCTGATTAAAAGCAGTGGTTCGTGCCTTCAGTTTCACACGAATGCTGCCATCAATCCACGGTTTCTGGTTAGGGAATGTTTTAATCGTTGCTATGGGAACGACATCTTCAACGCACGTTCTAATGAACTCGCACACCGTATCAGCGTATTCGTCAATGTTGTTGTCTGACGCAATACGAAACATCTCCCAGTCCACGTGATGGAAGCAGTCTTGGAGTGTGGAGTCAGCTTGGTCGGACCAGCGTTGGACAGACCTCAGCGTGGGAGCTTCTTGTTTTAGTTTCTGTCTGTAGGCAGGGATCAACAAAATGGAGTCGTGGTCAGCTTTTCCGAAAGGGGGGCGGGGCAGGGCCTTATATGCGTCGCGGAAGTTAGAGTAACAATGATCCAGGGTCTTTCCACCCCTGGTTGCGCAATCGATATGCTGATAAAATTTAGGGAGTCTTGTTTTCAGATTAGCCTTGTTAAAATCCCCAGCTACAATGAATGCAGCCTCCCGGATAAATCGTTTCCAGTTTGCAGAGAGTTAAATAAAGTTCGTTCAGAGCCATCGATGTGTCTGCTTGGGGGGATATATACGGCTGTGATTATAATCGAAGAGAATTCTCTTGGTAGATAATGCGGTCTACATTTGATTGTGAGGAATTCTAAATCAGGTGAACAGAAGGATTTGAGTTCCTGTATGTTTCTTTCATCACACCATGTCACGTTGGCCATAAGGCATACGCCCCCGCCCGTCTTCTTACCAGAAAGATGTTTGTTTCTGTCGGCGCGATGCGTGGAGAAACCCGCTGGCTGCACCGCTTCGGATTGCGTCTCTCCAGTTAGCCATGTTTCCATGAAGCAGAGAACGTTACAGTCTCTGATGTCCCTCTGGAATGCTACCCTTGCTCGGATTTCATCAACCTTGTTGTCAAGAGACTGGACATTGGCAAGAAGAATGCTAGGGAGTGGTGCACGATGTGCCCGTCTCCGGAGTCTGACCAGAAGACCGCTTCGTTTCCCTCTTTTTCTGAGTCGTTTTTTTTTTTTGGTCGCTGCATGTGATCCACTCGGTTACACTGGTTGTAAGGCAGAACACAGGATCCGCATCGCGAAAAACATATTCTTGGTCGTACTGATGGTGAGTTGACGCTGATCTTATATTCAGTAGTTCTTCTCGGCTGTATGTAATGAAACCTAAGATGACCTGGGGTACTAGTGTAAGAAATAACACGTAAAAAAACAAAAAACTGCATAGTTTCCTAGGAACGCGAAGCGAGGCGGCCATCTCTGTCGGCGCCGGAAGTACTAAGTCGGAAGTCAGAAGTCGGAAGTCTCTCCTCTCTTTCACTGTCACCTTCTCTCCCCACTCTCTCCCTCCCTCGCTGTGTCCACAGGGCAGTTGTTTAGTAGCATGGTTCATCAGAGGCCTGTGGCACTAACAGAAGGTCCTGGGGGAGACGTTCAACTCACCTGCAGCCATACGATCCCTAACTACTACATGATACTATGGTACAAACAGTCAGCAGGAGACACTGCTATGAAACTCATTGGTTATGCATATACCAAGTTAATAACCATGGAGAAATCATTTGAAAAGCACTTCAATGTGAGTGGAGACGGTGGGAAAGAGGCTTATCTTCATCTAGTGAGTCTGAGAGGACCTGAACACAGTGCAGTTTATTACTGTGCAGCCAGCCAACACAGTGATGTAGACTTCCTCCTGTTCTCTACTAAAACCCTGTCTGATGGTAATATTAGACCACGGCTCAGAACACCTGCATCTGAGGTTTGACTTTGACTCAGTGCCAATGAATAAACACAGATGGGTGATGGCATAAGGTGATATCTGTCCTGGTACAGTATACCAGTATTTACAGGTTAGTGTCATCACTCATTAACATAGATTATGCAATGTTACAATGTCATATTCCATTACTCCATTTCTATCTATTGAGTTGGAGCGTGCATGGCCACGCAGTCGTGGGTGAACAGGGAGTACAGGAGAGGGCTCAGACGCACCCTTGTGGGGCCCCAGTGTTAGGATCAGCGGGGAGGAGATGTTGTTGCCTACCCTCACCACCTGGGCGGCCCGTCAGGAAGTCCAGTACCCAGTTGCACAGGGCGGGTCGAGACCCAGGGTCTCGAGCTTGATGGCGAGCTTGGAGGGTACTATGGTGTTGAATGCCGAGCTGTAGTCGATGAACAGCATTCTCACATAGGTATTCCTCTTGTCCAGATGGGTTAGGGCAGTGTGCAGTGTGGTTGAGATTGCATCGTCTGTGGACCTATTTGGGCGGTAAGCAAATTGGAGTGGGTCAAGGGTGTCAGGTAGGGTGGAGGTGATATGGTCCTTGACTAGTCTCTCAAAGCACTTCATGATGACGGATGTGAGTGCTACGGGGCGGTAGTCGTTTAGCTCAGTTACCTTAGCTTTCTTGGGAACAGGAACAATGGTGGCCCTCTTGAAGCATGTGGGAACAGCAGACTGGTATAGGGATTGATTGAATATGTCCGTAAACACACCGGCCAGCTGGTCTGCGCATGCTCTGAGGCGCGGCTGGGGATGCCGTCTGGGCCTGCAGCCTTGCGAGGGTTAACACGTTTAAATGTCTTACTCACTTCGGCTGCAGTGAAGGAGAGACCGCATGTTTCCGTTGCAGGCCGTGTCAGTGGCACTGTATTGTCCTCAAAGCGGGCAAAAAAGTTATTTAGTCTGCCTGGGAGCAAGACATCCTGGTCCGTGACTGGGCTGGGTTTCTTCCTGTAGTCCGTGATTGACTGTAGACCCTGCCACATGCCTCTTGTGTCTGAGCCGTTGAATTGAGATTCTACTTTGTCTCTGTACTGGCGCTTAGCTTGTTTGATAGCCTTGCGGAGGAATAGCTGCACTGTTTGTATTCAGTCATGTTACCAGACACCTTGCCCTGATTAAAAGCAGTGGTTCGTGCCTTCAGTTTCACACGAATGCTGCCATCAATCCACGGTTTCTGGTTAGGGAATGTTTTAATCGTTGCTATGGGAACGACATCTTCAACGCACGTTCTAATGAACTCGCACACCGTATCAGCGTATTCGTCAATGTTGTTGTCTGGCGCAATGTCTGAAACATCTCCCAGTCACGTGATGGAAGCAGTCTTGGAGTGTGGAGTCAGCTTGGTCGGACCAGCGTTGGACAGACCTCAGCGTGGGAGCTTCTTGTTTTAGTTTCTGTCTGTAGGCAGGGATCAACAAAATGGAGTCGTGGTCAGCTTTTCCGAAGGGGGGCGGGGCAGGGCCTTATATGCGTCGCGGAAGTTAGAGTAACAATGATCCAGGGTCTTTCCACCCCTGGTTGCGCAATCGATATGCTGATAAAATTTAGGGAGTCTTGTTTTCAGATTAGCCTTGTTAAAATCCCCAGCTACAATGAATGCAGCCTCCGGATAAATCGTTTCCAGTTTGCAGAGAGTTAAATAAAGTTCGTTCAGAGCCATCGATGTGTCTGCTTGGGGGGGATATATACGGCTGTGATTATAATCGAAGAGAATTCTCTTGGTAGATAATGCGGTCTACATTTGATTGTGAGGAATTCTAAATCAGGTGAACAGAAGGATTTGAGTTCCTGTATGTTTCTTTCATCACACCATGTCACGTTGGCCATAAGGCATCGCCCCCGCCCGTCTTCTTACCAGAAAGATGTTTGTTTCTGTCGGCGCGATGCGTGGAGAAACCCGCTGGCTGCACCGCTTCGGATTGCGTCTCTCCAGTTAGCCATGTTTCCATGAAGCAGAGAACGTTACAGTCTCTGATGTCCCTCTGGAATGCTACCCTTGCTCGGATTTCATCAACCTTGTTGTCAAGAGGCGCCGGAAGTACTAAGTCGGAAGTCGGAAGTCGGAAGTCTCTCCTCTCTTTCACTGTCACCTTCTCTCCCCACTCTCTCCCTCCCTCGCTGTGTCCACAGGGCAGTTGTTTAGTAGCATGGTTCATCAGAGGCCTGTGGCACTAACAGAAGGTCCTGGAGGAAACGTTCAACTCACCTGCAGCCATACGATCCCTAACTACTACATGATACTATGGTACAAACAGTCAGCAGGAGACACTGCTATGAAACTCATTGGTTATGCATATACCAAGTTAATAACCATGGAGAAATCATTTGAAAAGCACTTCAATGTGAGTGGAGACGGTGGGAAAGAGGCTTATCTTCATCTAGTGAGTCTGAGAGGACCTGAACACAGTGCAGTTTATTACTGTGCAGCCAGCCAACACAGTGATGTAGACATCCTCCTGTTCTCTACTAAAACCCTATCTGATGGTAATATTAGACCACGGCTCAGAACACCTGCATCTGAGGTTTGACTTTGACTCAGTGCCAATGAATAAACACAGATGGATGATGGCATAAGGTGATATCTGTCCTGGTACAGTATACCAGTATTTACAGGTTAGTGTCATCACTCATTAACATACATTATGCAATGTTACAATGTCAAATTCCATTACTCCATTTCTATCTATATAAAAAGACAAATACTTTAATGATGTAGATACCGGTATGTTCCACAATACACCTTTAAGTTGAACAGGAGACCTGTAGGTGAACAAGGGATCTGCTTGAATATCAACACAAGTTCTGATGTAAAAGTGATGTAATTTCCTTCCCCTCCGGCAGCTCAGTTCAGCTCCCCTTCTCTGTTGACTTATTCTCCTCTCCCCCCTATGGGCTCTGGTCTAAAGTAGTGCACTAGAAAGGGAATAGGGTGCCATTTGGGATGCTGACATACATTTGACACTCCCACTAGATGACATGACATCTCTGACTATCTGAAAACCCTTTCTCCTTGTCCATGTGACTCTTCTCTCCAGAACCATCAACATGATCAAGCTTCTCATACATGTAGCAACTCTACCACTATGGGTGACAGGTACTAAATCCCTCATGAAAGATAGATTTACTACTGAAATATATTGCTGTCAATATGCTGAGTAATACTGTATCTTTCATATGGTCTGTTTTCATCCACAGGGCTGTCACAAACAGACAAAGTTCACCAGACTCCTACTGCAATACTAAAAGGACCTGAAGACAAAGTTAATCTCACCTGCAGCCACACTGATCAAAGTTACGACATTATATTGTGGTACCAACAGTCAGCCAGAAACACTGGTCTGAAACTCATTGGGTATGTGAGATACACCAGTCCAACGGTGGAAGATTCCTTTAAAGGGCGTTTTGATGTCAGTGGAGATGCTGCAGCTAATAAAATGGCGTATCTACATTTTCCCAAAGTGACAGAAGCTGAAGACAGTGCAGTGTATTTCTGTGTTGCTGGTGAAGCACAGTGTTTCACTATACCCTCTCTCCTCTACAAAAACCCTCTCTGATCCTCTCATATAATACTGACTACAGCTCTATACACCTGCACCTGTCTTCAACCACTTCAAACACTTTTGTATGATTCATTTGATATCAAACAAATGGTAATGATACTGTTATAAGTGGCTAGTTTAGATGGTTTAGGTACACTTCCTCAGTTCTCCACCAGGAGGAAGTGTTTCTCAACACACATTTAGAAGATGCTGTATCGTGGCACTTTATGGGCCTGGTCAAAGTTAGTGCACTATATAGGGGATAAGGTGTCATTTGGGATTGAGACGCTTTCTAAATGTGTGTGTTCCTGGACCAGGGCCGTCAGTATAGGAGGAACCTAGGGAGCATGGACCGGGGCCAGCGGTATGGGAGGGCCCTAGGGGGCCACGGCCGTCGAGTATGAGAGGGCCCTAGGGGTGCCTGACTAGGGACGGTGGTATGTGAGGGCCCTAAGGGGTTCTGAGACAGGGCCGGTAGTATGGGAGGGCCCTAGGGGGCCTGGGCCTGTCTGGACAAAAAGAGTATGGCATGTCACCCTTTTTCTGTACAGAAATAATCAGATACAAGGGCTTCATACTCTATTGAGTGACTGAGCGTGGGTGAATGAGTGTGTGTATATGTATATACGTGTATGTGAAGAGTGTCAGTATCAGTGTCACATCTGCTCCTGCTACTCCCTCTTGTGTTCATCCGGTGTCTTCTTGACCTGCAGTTACTCCCCCAGGTCTCTCTCTCTCTCTCTCTCTCTCTCCCTCCCTCCCCCTCTGTGTGATTGTGTGGTTAGAGACAGGTGTGCTGGAGACAGAGCAGATCCCTACCAGCTGCAACTTGTTCCATAATCAAGACCTCTACAAATACTCAGTCCTCCCACGTTCCCTCTACCATATTGCAGTCTCTGCTCAGTCAGTTCATGCGTCGAGCTGTTTATAATTACTCAACATCCTGTTACTCTGCTGTGCCAGCTCACTCCAACCTCAGTCTCCACATCTGGTTTCCTACAACTCATCCGAGCTTCCCCAGATCTGCACTCCATATCTCCCTGTGTTACAATAAATATCTTGGTTCATTCATCCCTGTTATGTCACACACTGACCTTAGAGAGCCTTTTAATGTCTCTATTTGGTTTGGTCAGGGTGTCATTTGGGGTGGGTATTCTATGTTTTGGCCGGGTATGGTACTCAATCAGGGACAGCCGTTCTCTCTGATTCGGAACCATACTTAGGTAGCCCTTAGGTACCCCTTTTTCCCTCCTTTCTTTGTGGGAAGTTGACTTTTGTTAGTGGCACTTTAGCCCTGTAAGCTTCACGATTATTTCTTCGTTTGTTATTTTGTTGCCGACATTTTTAATGAAAGGAAAATGTACGTACACCACGCTGCACTTTGGTCCTCTTCATTCAACGGCCGTGACAGAACTTCCCACCACAAACGGACCAAGCAGCGTGGTAAGGAGGAATGGACGTGGGAGGACATTTTGAATGTCCAAGGGATCCTGGACGTGGGAGGAGAACCTGGCCGGGAAGGAACGCCTGCCCTGGGAGCATGTAGAAGCAGAGAGGAAGGCTAAGGCAGCAGCTAAAGCAGAGTGGCAGCATTATGAGGGAACACGGCTAGCAAGGAAGCCGAGAGAGGCAGACCCAAGCATTTTTTGGGGGATGAGGCACACGGGGAGTGTGTCTGAGTCAGGTTGGAGACCTGAGCCAACACCCCGTGGCAAGAAGCCTCCAGTGATGATCCATGGCACAAAGCCTCCAGTGATGATCCATGGCACAAAGCCTCCAGTGATGATCCATGTCAAGAAGTCTCCAGTGATGATCCATGGCAAGAAGCCTCCTGTGGTGATCCATGGCACAAAGCCTCCAGTGGTGATCCATGGCACGAAGCCTACAGTGAGGAGACATGGCACTAAGCCTACAGTGAGGAGACATGGCACTAATCCTCCAGGGAGGAGTCATGGCAGGAAGCCTCCAACAAGGGACTCAAGTCCGGAGCCTCCAGCAACGGACTCCAGTCCGGAGCCCCCAGCGACGGTCTCCAGTCCGGAGCCCCCAGCGACGTCCTCCAGTCCGGCTCATCCAGCGACGCCCTCCAGTTCGGAGCCTCCAGCGACACCCTCCAGTCCGGAGCCTCCAGCGATGCCCTCCAGTCTGGAACCTCCAGAGACGGCCTCCAGTCCGGACCCTCCAGAGACGGCTTCCAGTCCAGGGCCCGCAGCAACGAGGGTGCACAGTCCGGGGCCCGCAGCAACGAGGGTGCTCAGTCCGGGGCCTGAGCAACGGAATGTGGTATTGGACGGCCCTCATACTTTCTCTGTCCAGGCATGATCAGATACAAGGGCTACATACTGTATTGAGTGACTGAGCATGGGTGAATGAGTGTGTGTGTATATGTGTATGTGAAGTGTCTCAGTATCAGTGTGTGTGGCTGAGTAGTAGAGACCTGAGGACGGCTGAGTAGTAGAGACCTGAGGATGGCTGAGTGGTGGAGACCTGAGGATGGCTGAGTAGTAGAGACCTGAGGATGGCTGAGTGGTGGAGACCTGAGGATGGCTGAGTGGTGGAGACCTGAGGACGGCTGAGTGGTAGAGACCTGAGGATGGCTGAGTGGTAGAGACCTGAGGATGGCTGAGTGGTGGAGACATGAGGATGGCTGAGTGGTGGAGACCTGAGGATGGCTGAGTGGTGGACAGATGAGGATGGCTGAGTGGTAGAGACCTGAGGATGGCTGAGTTGTAGAGACCTGAGGATGGCTGAGTAGTAGAGACCTGAGGATGGCTGAGTGGTGGAGACCTGAGGATGGCTGAGTGGTAGAGACATGAGGATGTCTTATTGTTCTAGACATGAGGATGTCTGAGTGGTAGAGACCTGAGGATGTCTGAGTGGTAGAGACCTGAGGATGTCTGAGTGGTAGAGACCTGAGGATGTCTGAGTGGTAGAGACCTGAGGATGTCTGAGTGGTAGAGACCTGAGGATGTCTGAGTGGTAGAGACCTGAGGATGTCTGAGTGGTAGAGACCTGAGGATGTCTGAGTGGTAGAGACCTGAGGATGGCTGAGTGGTAGAGACCTGAGGATGTCTGAGTGGTAGAGACCTGAGAATGGCTGGGAGGTGGGACAAAGGAGGTATCAGAGGCATGCTGAGTGGGAATAGGGGCTCTGCGTAAACTAAAACAATGATAACTATCCTAAACGACAATTTTCAAGACATTTTGACATTTGAGAGAGACATACTGGGAGGCATAAAGCAATCACAGGTGTTGATTGGGAGAGCTAGCATAGACAACAACGGGTAAGACAACAGCAGCTAATCAGCTAAGACAACAACAACAGGTAAAATGGAGATGAAAGGCCAGAGAGGGTCAGTTAACCACACACAGGGCCTGAGCTGGAGGCTAGGGGCAACAGATAAACAACAAATAAACAAAATGGAGTACTGTGATTAATGGACAGTCCAGCAGGCATCAGCTATGTAGTCAGGTGATCATAGGGTCCAGTGAACAGCAATAGATGGAACAGGGAAGCCACTGGGTAGTTGTTACTACCTAGCAAGCTGGAGACACAGCGTTTAAAGTTAGTAGGCCGGGGCTAGTAGAAGCGTCTGCTCTCACGTCTACTACCTAGCAAGCTGGAGACAGAGCGTTTAAAGTTAGCAGGCCGGGGCTAGTAGAAGCGCCTGCTCCGACGTCTACTACCTAGCAAGCTGGAGACACAGCGTTTAAAGTTAGCAGACTGGGGCTAGTAGAAGCGCTTGCTCCCACATCTACTACCTGGCAATCTGGAGACACAGCGTTTAAAGTTAGCAGTCTGGGGCTAGTAGAAGCACCTGCTCCGACGTCTACTACCTAGCAAGCTGGGGACACAGCGTTTAAAGTTAGCAGACCGGGGCTTGTAGAAGCACCTGCTCTGACGTCTACTACCTAGCAAGCTGGGGACACAGCGTTTATGTTGCTCTGTCTGTATGCTATGTCTTGCTTGTCCTATGTTGCTATGTCTTGCTTGTTCTATGTTGCTATTGTCTATATTGTAATTGTTTTTAATAACCTGCCCAGGGACTGTGGTTGAAAATTAGCCGGCTGGCTAAAATCGGCACTTTTACTGAAACGTTGATTAATGTGCACTGTCCCTGTAAAAATAAAATAAACTCAAAGTCAAACTCAAAGGGTCCAGGCCAGTTGGCGAAAGAAGTATTGTGGTTGTAGTAATTTAGTTTGCTAGCTGTGAGATGCGCCTGGCTCACAGCTAACTGGTGCTAGCTTCAGGACAGGGGTGTTAGCCACTATAGCCTCTCAGTAGCAGCTAGCTAGCAGCGATGATCCGATGCAAAGGTCCAGAGCTTCCTGCAAGGAAGCGGTGGACTAGTGTAGTTCATGCAGTGTTGGGGAAGAGTCCGGAAGGCATCAGCTGTGTAGCCAAGTGATCACTGAGCGGGCCGGGAGATGGGCCACTCCTTATCACTTTATCACAGTACTACGTCATACCAGACGAATGTCTGCCTGCTTGAATGCCAACAACTCAGATACACATTAAGACATGAAATGACCCATGGCATCGATAGGACCTCACTCAGAGATAAAATAATATAACATTCAGAATGGGTGAATATTTCCTTTAACCATTAATCAACTACCTCCAGATATCAGTGCATCAGATCTCCCTCTCTGCTCTACTAAACCCTGCTTCCTGTCCCACATAGACTCCTCCTGCAGGGTTCATCTCAGGTCTCTGATGTTTTAGATGTTCTCATAAGGAGGCAGCATCCCTCTATAAGATCACTGAGATGAGTTGATGAGAAGCCTCCTCTAATTCATGTGGAGTGGTTTGTCTGTCTCATTCTTTCTGTCTCCTTAACAGTGAGTCAACATGATCAGAATTCTTATCTCCATCACCATGGGTTACACAGCCTGGGCTGCAGGTATTCAGATCATTGATTACATCAACTACTAATATCCTCATTTGATTGTTTTTTTGTTTTAAGTGAATATGTTTCTTTATCTGTTGTTTCACATCTCTCTCTCTCTCTCTCTCTCTCTCTCTCTCTCTTTCTCTCTTTCTCTCCCTAAAGGTTCTTCTCTCAGTAACCAGGTTCACCAGAGTCCTGCATCGCTTTACAAGAACCAGGGAGAGTCGGCTAAGATTGAATGTTCACATAGTATATCAGGCTATAATGTCATCCTCTGGTACAAGCAATCCAACAACAGAGAATTAATGCTATTAGGATACATGGTTGGGACATCTGCAATTCCTGAGGCTGGATTTGATATAGAAGGAGATGCTAGTGCAGGTGGCACCAGCACCTTAACCATCAAACAACTAACTCCAAATAGCAGTGCTGTGTATTACTGTGCTGCTAGTTTACACAGTGCATCAGATCTCCCTCTCTGCTCTACAAAAACCTCCTTCCCTGGTGTACTGTAGACTAATCACACCTGTATTAACATCCCACTGTATCTGACTCTGATTCAATGCCAAAACACTCCCCAGCTGGTCTAACAGAAAGGGGAGGTTCCCTCTGATATACAGGAGACCATGATACAGTATGGTATGATATCATGTCTTTCCTGTAGGTGGAGTTACAGCTCAACTAATCCATGTGGACTCACCAGACACAGTACCACAGTAAACTATGGTGTGTAGTAAGGAGTCTGAGAGTTGAAGATCCATGTCCTTTTGAATGTTCATCTTGACTCAGTGTTGAACTAACATTCTTTCACTGTTGGATATTTTCTACCTATTAACCTGAATCTCTTGATTATTCTTGATCACAGATTAGATACCGTCTAAAATAATCTATAATTCCATATATTTCCTGAATGACTACAGTAGTTTTAACAAACAGGTCTCTCTCTCCTCTTCTGTAACAGGTGAACTGCTCTGTTCCAGCGTTCTTCAGTCTCCATCTTCAGTATTTCAGAGTTCTGGAGAAACTGCTGTCCTGTTCACACACTCTCCTCAGCTACATCACCATACTGTGGTATCAGCAGGTGGAACACACTCTCCCCAGCTACAACGCCATACTGTGGTATCAGCAGGTGGAACACACTCTCCCCAGCTACAACACCATACTGTGGTATCAGCAGGTGGAACACACTCTCCCCAGCTACAACACCATACTGTGGTATCAGCAGGTGGAACACACTCTCCCCAGCTACAACACCATACTGTGGTATCAGCTACAACACCAGGTCAGCAGGTGGAACACACTCTCCCCAGCTACAACACCATACTGTGGTATCAGCAGGTGGAACACACTCTCCCCAGCTACAACACCATACTGTGGTATCAGCAGGTGGAACACACTCTCCCCAGCTACAACACCATACTGTGGTATCAGCAGGTGGAACACACTCTCCCCAGCTACAACACCATACTGTGGTATCAGCAGGTGAAGCTGCTCTGATATATCTACCATGATGTGGTATACCTAGAGACTGAAGCTGCTCTGATATCCCAGCTAGCAGTAAGGAATCAGCCCAAGTACACCGGGCCGTATCCGTCTACCAGAATTCAGCCAGAAGCAACCCGATACAAAAGATATAAAACTGTATTTTTTTGTGAAGAATCAACAACAAGTGGGACACAATCATGAAGTGGAACGATATTTATTGGATATTTCAAACCTTTTTAACAAATCAAAAACTGAAAAATTGGGCATGCAAAATTATTCAGCCCCTTTACTTTCAGTGTAGCAAACTCTCTCCAGAAGTTCAGTGAGGATCTCTGAATGATCCAATGTTGACCTAAATGACTAATGATGATAAATAGAATCCACCTGTGTGTAATCAAGTCTCCGTATAAATGCACCTGCACTGTGATAGTCTCAGAGGTCCGTTAAAAGCGCAGAGAGCATCATGAAGAACAAGGAACACACCAGGCAGGTCCGAGATACTGTTGTGAAGAAGTTTAAAGCCGGATTTGGATACAAAAAGATTTCCCAAGCTTTAAACATCCCAAGGAGCACTGTGCAAGCGATAATATTGAAATGGAAGGAGTATCAGACCACTGCAAATCTACCAAGACCTGGCCGTCCCTCTAAACTTTCAGCTCATACAAGGAGAAGACTGATCAGAGATGCAGCCAAGAGGCCCATGATCACTCTGGATGAACTGCAGAGATCTACAGCTGAGGTGGGAGACTGTCCATAGGACAACAATCAGTCGTATATTGCACAAATCTGGCCTTTATGGAAGAGTGGCAAGAAGAAAGCAATTTCTTAAAGATATCCATAAAAGGTGTTGTTTAAAGTTTGCCACAAGCCACCTGGGAGACACACCAAACATGTGGAAGAAGGTGCTCTGGTCAGATGAAACCAAAATTGAACTTTTTGGCAACAATGCAAAACGTTATGTTTGGTGTAAAAGCAACACAGCTCATCACCCTGAACACACCATCCCCACTGTCAAACATGGTGGTGGCAGCATCATGGTTTGGGCCTGCTTTTCTTCAGCAGGGACAGGGAAGATGGTTAAAATTGATGGGAAGATGGATGGAGCCAAATACAGGACCATTCTGGAAGAAAACCTGATGGAGTCTGCAAAAGACCTGAGACTGGGACGGAGATTTGTCTTCCAACAAGACAATGATCCAAAACATAAAGCAAAATCTACAATGGAATGGTTCAAAAATAAACATATCCAGGTGTTAGAATGGCCAAGTCAAAGTCCAGACCTGAATCCAATCGAGAATCTGTGGAAAGAACTGAAAACTGCTGTTCACAAATGCTCTCCATCCAACCTCACTGAGCTCGAGCTGTTTTGCAAGGAGGAATGGGAAAAAATTTCTGTCTCTCGATGTGCAAAACTGATAGAGACATACCCCAAGCGACTTACAGCTGTAATCGCAGCAAAAGGTGGCGCTACAAAGTATTAACTTAAGGGGGCTGAATAATTTTGCACGCCCAATTTTTCAGTTTTGATTTGTTAAAAAAAAGTTTGAAATATCCAATAAATGTCGTTCCACTTCATGATTGTGTCCCACTTGTTGTTGATTCTTCACAAAAAAATACAGTTTTATATCTTTATGTTTGAAGCCTGAAATGTGGCAAAAGGTCGCAAAAGTTCAATACTTTCGCAAGGCACTGTATATGTATACAAAATTAGCTGATTTAGTCATTTTAAATATGAATTTTATACATTTTATAAATTATACATATCCACAGAAGAAAACCATTTGTCAGAGGAATCACATGCTCCCGGAGTCACTACAGCATGATGGGACAAGGACATCCAGGCCAGCCAAACCCTCCTCTAAGTCGGACAACGCTGGGACAATTGTGCGTTGCCTCATTGGTCTCATAGTCGCGGCCGGCACGGGTCTCGAATCAGCATCTTTAGCAACACAGTTTGCACTGGCGATGCAGTGTCTTAGACCACTGCGCCACTCAGGAGGCTCCATCCGCAAAGTAGCAAAATTCTAAAATACTACACAGGCCTCTTAAAGAATTGAATTTCAATGTTAATTATATTTTTTGATCACAGAAACAATTTGAAAATATGGAAAAAATAAATAATTAAATGTTAATTATATAAAGCAGCCCGTTTAATCATCTGTCAGAGTGAAGCCACAATCGGCCCAAGAACCAAGTAATACATTTGGGCCAGATAACTCACACCGGAATCGTCCCGAGCTCAATCCCCGCATCCTAGCCATAAGTAATACTGCCGAAGGCGGCCCAGACTCGGGTCACATGACGTCGGCCGAGTTTAACTCTCAGGCAGAATCGGCCCAGATCCACTGTGCTAGCTGGGATATCGAACATTATGGGGTATACATAAGCATGAATTTCATCAACAACAAGAACAACATTACAGATAACAGACTGGATATCTCTAATATTGTATATATATATATATATATATATATATTATATAGCTTTGGAATCATCACATTACATCATTTCGAGGAAAATAGGACAGTTTGTCGACTCATATCCTGACTTTTAGAAGGGATTGCGTGACGATTGGTTTAGCAGCCGCGTGACGTAGCATGACAACATGAATGTGATTGGTTGATAGTCTGCTGGTTGGGGAGTGTTGTACACCAATGAGATTCCTATCTCCTTTCTCTAATATCTTTGGCAACGCTGTTTCAGCTGTTATGCTTGTTTTAGATAATGTGTTATATATTGCCTAGATCATAAAAATCATTGTACTGCCATATTTCTAGACTTTTCCAAGGCATTCAACACCATTGACCATTCCCTACTCATTCATTAACTATCTGAAATGGGCCTGGACAATAAGTCTTGCAAATGGTTTAAGAGCTATCTGACAGGACACAATGTGTGCGTTCTGATGGTGTTGAGTCTAGTTTCCTCAATATTAGGTGTACCACAGGGCTCAGTATTGGGACCATTTCTATTTACTCTTCATGATAATAATATTGGTCTTTGTACTAAATCCCTTCATATTAATCTGTATGCAGATGATATGGTTATGTATGCCATAGAACTGACCGTTAAAGCTACAGTGCCTTCAGAAAGTATTTATACCCCTTAACTTCTTCCACATTTTGTTGTGAGTCTTTCTGGGTCAGTCTCTATGAGCTTTCCACAACTGGATTGTGGAATATTTGCTCATATTTATTTTCAAAAATCTTCAAGCTCTGTCAAATCGGTTGTTAATCAATGCTATAAACTATCAAAATAAAGAGAGTCGCACATTCCATAGATACACTCCCAGTAATTTATTGGGGATTTACCAACGTTTCGGCATCACTGTGCCTTCTTCATGTTCATTAATGCTAGACAACGATTTTCAGGTCTTGCCACAGATTTTAATGCAGATTTATGTCAAAACTGTAACTTGGCTTCTCAGGAACATTATCTGTACTCTTGGTAAGCAAAGCAACTCCAGTGTAGATCTGGCCTTGTGTTTTAGGTTACTGTACTGCTGAAAGGTACGTTCCAGTGTAGATCTGGCCTTGTGTTTTAGGTTACTGTACTGCTGAAAGGTACGTTCCAGTGGAGATCTGGCCTACGTTCCAGTGTAGATCTGGCCTTGTGTTTTAGGTTACTGTACTGCTGAAAGGTACGTTCCAGTGTAGATCTGGCCTTGTGTTTTAGGTTACTGTACTGCTGAAAGGTACGTTCCAGTGGAGATCTGGCCTTGTGTTTTAGGTTACTGTTCTGCTGAAAGGTACGTTTCAGTGTAGATCTGGCCTTGTGTTTTAGGTTACTGTACTGCTGAAAGGTACGTTTCAGCTCCAAGTGTCTGGTGGAAAGCAGACTGAACCAGATTTTCCTCTAAGATTTTGTGAGTGCTTAGCTCCACACCGTTTATTTTTATCCTGAAAAACTCCCCAGTCCTTAACGATTACAAGCATACCCATAACATGATGCAGCCACCACTATGCTTGAAAATATGGAGAGTTGTACTCAGTAATGTGTATTATTGGATTTGCCCCAAACATGACACGGTTGTTGCTATCGTGCTCTAATGTGACTAGAATGACGTTGTATACAACAGCCAACTTTCCGGGACATAGACATGTCTTATATTGGCAGAAAGCTTAAATTATTGTTAATCTAACCACAGTGTCCAATTAACAGCAGCTATTAGAGTGAAAAAATACCATGCTATTGTTTGAGGAGAGTGCACAACAACAAAACACTTTTATCACGGGAATTGGTTTGATACATACACCTCTGAAGGTAAATAACATACTTATATTAGGTAATCTTGCTGTGATTTGTCATCCTGAGGGTCCAGAGATAAAATGTAGCATAGTTTTGTTTGATAAAATCCATTTTTATGTTCTACAGTTTGACCCCACTGTTGTCTCTGGCTCCACTCCCACCCCATCCGGTGATCTAGATGTGTGATATTTAGTTTAAAAGCTAATGATCTATCATGTATTACATTCCTGGGAGTGTATGTTCTCTATAGTTATGTAGTTGAAAATGAATAAATTGACCAAAAATGGCACATTTGGGCAAACTCCTGGCAGACTTTATCCAAAATATTGTGCAGTAATGTAATTCTTCACTGGATCAGTCTGAAAATTGCTTCCATCTGGAGGCCAAAATCTAAAATACACATAGACTCCTATCAGAAAGTATGGCGTTTGTCTGAACCACTAATTAGCATGATGTATTCAGATCATCAGTCCCTCCCACTTCACTGACATGTTGAATATGGTGGAACCTGGTCTACTGATTGTCATCTATTCATCTATGTGACACTCCTCTTGTTTTATATACATTGATACCAGACTCTTTCCAGCACTCTCACATATAACGTGATCAAACATGTTCACATTTCTCTTCTCTGTTACTGTCTCACTGCTCTGTGCTGCAGGTAGTTTCATAATGTTTCATTTATTTAACCAGGAAAGTTAAGAACAACATTCTTATTTACAATGAAGGACTTCTCTAGTTATAGATATTGATGTTTCCAAGCATATGTTCCTGAGTCTTGATGTATTCAGGTCTAACTGTACCTAACTCTGTTGATTTCATTCTCACTGTATCCTTACAGGTCTTGTTGAGGGGAGTGAAGTCACTCAGACACCCACCATACTCTGGGAACTGAAAGACAGTGATGCTCTGATGAACTGCAGTCACACTAAGGGATCTAGCTACTTCCAGATGTACTGGTACAGACAGCTACCAGGAGAGGGAATGAAGCAGGTAGTCTTCATTACTCCCAGTTCTCAACCTGACTATTCAGGGGAATTCAGTAAAGACAAATATCCAACTGTTAAGGCTGTAGCTGAGAGTGGATCTTTCACAGTGAAGAAGTTGGGGACAGGAGACAATGGAATGTACTTCTGTGCTGTGAGTCAACACAGTGATACAGACAACAAGTACAGCTGCACACAAACCCCCAGTATTTCAACAGGATGTAATATAATATGTAAAGAGATGGTCTCATCACATACTGTAGGGGGACCTCTAACTCTAGTTGTTCTAATGTCTGATGGTCTCATCACATACTCTAGGGGGTCCTCTAATTCTAGTTCTTCTAATATCTGATGGTCTCATCACATACTGTAGGGGACCTCTAACTCTCGATCTTCTAATGTCTGATGGTCTCATCACATACTGTAGGGGGACCTCTAACTCTAGTTCTTCTAATGTCTGATGGTCTCATCACATACTGTAGGGGGACCTCTAACTCTAGTTCTTCTAATGTCTGATGGTCTCATCACATACTGTAGGGGACCTCTAACTCTAGTTCTTCTAATGTCTGATGGTCTCATCACATACTGTAGGGACCTCTAACTCTAGTTCTTCTAATGTCTGATGGTCTCATCACATACTGTAGGGGGATCTTCTAATGTCTGATGGTCTCATCACATACTGTAGGGGGGACTGTCTCTCAACATACTAGACCTCTAACTCTGTTCTTCTAATGTCTGATGGTCTCATCATCATCACATACTGTAGGGGGACCTCTAACTCTAGTTCTTCTAATGTCTGATGGTCTCATCACTCTGTAGGGGACCTCTAACTCTAGTTCTTCTAATGTCTGATGGTCTCATCACATACTGTAGGGGGACCTCTAACTCTAGTTCTTCTAATGTCTGATGGTCTCATCACATACTGTAGGGGGACCTCTAACTCTAGTTCTTCTAATGTCTGATGGTCTCATCACATACTGTAGGGGGACCTCTAACTCTAGTTCTTCTAATGTCTGATGGTCTCATCACATACTGTAGGGGGACCTCTAACTCTAGTTGTTCTAATGTCTGATGGTCTCATCACATACTGTAGGGGACCTCTAACTCTAGTTCTTCTAATGTCTGATGGTTTCATTGTCATGATCATGTAATCAGTCATGTTCACAGTGAGGTCCTATGAGCAAGCTTTACAGTACAGGCTTCCTGACACTCCCTCTAACACTGTCACTATCCACCACCCTGAAGGAAACATGCTACTACAACAGCCAATCTCCTTTCACCTCAGAGCTTCACCCAGGAGACACTCATATCACATCCTCATCATCATCGTCTTCCTCAGCATATTCATCATCTTCATCATCATCATAATATTTTCATCATCATGAAATTCAGAGTTCTGATTCACCTGGCAGCTCTACCACTCTGGGTGACAGGTATTAAATCACTTACGATGAGAAGCCTAACGATACTACAAATGTCATCAAACTGAATAAAATATCCTTTCTCTCTCATCTTCTCTCTCTATGTTTCTCTCTCTTCATCACCTTCTCTCTCTCTCTCTCTCTCTCTCTCTCTGTCACCTTCTCTAACCTCTCTTCTCTCTCTCCATATCTCCTCTCCTTCGGTCACCTTCTCTCTCTCCCTCTCTCCTCTCTCTCTCTCCTCTCTCTCTCGCTGTGTCCACAGGGCAGTTGTTTAGCAGCATGGTTCATCAGAGGCCTGTGGCACTAACAGAAGGTCCTGGAGGAGACGTTCAACTCACCTGCAGCCATACGATCCCTAACTACTACGTGATACTATGGTAAAAACAGTCAGCAGGAGACACTGCTATGAAACTCATTGGTTATGCATATACCAAGTCAATAACCATGGAGAAATCATTTGAAAAGCACTTCAATGTGAGTGGAGACGGTGGGAAAGGGGCTTATCTTCATCTAGTGAGTCTGAGAGGACCTGAACACAGTGCAGTTTATTACTGTGCAGCCAGCCAACACAGTGATGTAGACTTCCTCCTGTTCTCTACTAAAACCCTGTCTGATGGTAATATTAGACCACGGCTCAGAACACCTGCATCTGAGGTTTGACTTTGACTCAGTGCCAATGAATAAACACAGATGGATGATGGCATAAGGTGATATCTGTCCTGGTACAGTATACCAGTATTTACAGTTTACTGTCATCACTCATTAACATACATCATGCAATGTTACAATGTCAAATTACATTACTCCATTTCTATCTATATAAAAAGATAAATCCTTTAATGATGTAGATACCAGTATGTTCCACAATACACCTTTAAGTTGAACAGGAGACCTGTAGGTGAACAAGGGATTTGCTTGAATATCAACACAAGTTCTGATGTCAAAGTGATGTCATTTCCTTCCCCTCCGGCAGCTCAGTTCAGGTCCCCTTCTCTGTTGACTTGTTCTCCCCTCCCCCCTATGGGCTCTGGTCTAAAGTAGTGCACTAGAAAGGGAATAGGGTGCCATTTGGGATGCTGACATACATTTGACACTCCCACTAGATGACATGACATCTCTGACTATCTGAAAACCCTTTCTCCTTGTCCATGTGACTCTTCTCTCCAGAACCATCAACATGATCAAGCTTCTCATACATGTAGCAACTCTACCACTATGGGTGACAGGTACTAAATCCCTCATGAAAGATAGATTTACTACTGAAATATATTGCTGTCAATATGCTGAGTAATACTGTATATTTCAGATGGTCTGTTTTCATCCACAGGGCTGTCACAAACAGACAAAGTTCACCAGACTCCAACTGCAATACTAAAAGGACCTGAAGACAAAGTTAATCTCACCTGCAGCCACACTGATCAAAGATACGACAGGATACTGTGGTACCAACAGTCAGCCCAAAACACTGCTCTGAAACTCATTGGGTATGTGAGATTCACCAGTCCGACGGTGGAAGATTCCTTTAAAGGGCGTTTTGATGTCAGTGGAGATGCTGCAGCTAATAAAATGGCGTATCTACATTTTCCCAAAGTGACAGAAGCTGAAGACAGTGCAGTGTATTTCTGTGCTGCTAGTGAAGCACAGTGTTGCACTATACCCTCTCTCCTCTACAAAAACCCTCTCTGATCCTCTCATATAATACTGACTACAGCTCTATACACCTGCACCTGTCTTCAACCACTTCAACGACACTTTGTTATTAACCATTAGATATCAACCAGATGGTAATGATGCTGTTATAAGTGGCTAGTTTAGATGGTTTAGGTGCACTTCCTCAGTTCTCCACCAGGAGGGAGTGTTTCTCAACACACATTTAGAAGATGCTGTATCGTGGCACTTTATGGGCCCCGGTCAAAGTTAGTGCACTATATAGGGAATGGGGTGTCACTTGGGACAGTATGGCTGCCTGGACCAGGGCCTGGTTGTATGGGAGGGCCCTACGGGGCCTGGGCCAGGGAATTTGGTGTGGGAGGGCCCTGGGGGCCAGGGCCAGGGAATGTGGCTGGGAGGGGCCTTATCCTTTCTCTGTCCAGACATCATCAGATACAAGGGCTACATATTGTATTGAGTGACTGAGCATGGGTGAATGAGTGTGTGTGTATATGTGTATGTGAAGTGTGTCAGTATCAGTGTGTGTGGCTGAGTGGTAGAGACCTGAGGATGGCTGAGTAGTAGAGACCTGAGGATGGCTGAGTAGTACAGACCTGAGGATGGCTGGGAGGTGGGACAAAGGAGGTATCATGCTGAGTGGGAATAGGGCCTCTGCGTAAACTAAAACAATGATAACTATCCTAAAGGACAATATTCAAGGCATATTGACATTTGAGAGAGACATAATGGGAGGCACAAAGCAATCACAGGTGTTGATTGGGAGAGCGAGCTAAGACAACAACGGGTAAGACAACAGCAGCTAATCAGCTAAGACAACAACAACAGGTAAAATCAAATCAAATCAAATGTATTTATATATGTAGACCTTCGTACATCAGCTGATATCTCAAAGTGCTGTACAGAAACCTAGCCTAAAGCCCCAAACAGCAAGCAATGCAGGTGTAGGAGGACGGTGGCTAGGAAAAACTCCCTAGAAAGGCCAAAACCTAGGAAGAAACCTACAGAGGAACCAGGCTATGAGGGGTGGCCAGTCCTCTTCTGGCTGTGCCGGGTGGAGATTATAACATAACATGGCCAAGATGTTCAAATGTTCATAAATGACCAGCATGGTCAAATAATAATAACCACAGGCAGAACAGTTGAAACTGGAGCAGCAGCACGGCCAGGTGGACTGGGGACAGCAAGGAGTCATCATGCCAGGTAGTCCTGAGGCATGGTCCTAGGGCTCAGGTCCTCCTCCGAGAGAGAGAAAGAGATAATTAGAGAGCATACTTAAATTCACCCCCAAGACACATAAACTACTGCAGCATAAATACTGGAGGCTGAGACAGGAGGGGTCAGGAGACACTGTGGCCCCATCCGATGATACCCCCGGACAGGGCCAAACAGGAAGGATATAACCCCACCCACTTTGCCAAAGCACAGCCCCCACACCACTCGAGGGATATCTTCAACCACCAACTTACCATCCTGAGACAAGGCCGAGTATAGCCCACAAGATCTCCGCCGCGGCACTACCCAAGGGGGGGGGTGGGGCGCCAACCAACACAGGAAGATCACATCAGTGACTCAACCCACTCAAGTGACGCACCCCTCCTAGGGACGGCATGAAAGAGCACCAGTAAGTCAGGGACTCAGCCCCTGTAATAGGGTTAGAGGCAGAGAATCCCAGTGGAAAGAGGGGAACCGGCCAGGCAGAGAGAGCAAGGGCGTGTGCTGTCTGGAGATGAATGGGCAGAGAGGGTCTGTTAACTACACACAGGGCCTGAGTTCGGGGCAAGGGGCAACAGATAAACAAAAAATAAACAAAATGGAGTACTGTGATTAATGAACAGTCCAGCAGCCATCAGCTATGTAGCCAAGTGATCATAGGGTCCAGTGAACAGCAATAGATGAAACAGGGAAGCCGCTGGGTAGTCGTTACTACCTAGCAAGCTGGAGACACAGCGTTTAACGTTACCAGGCCGGGGCTAGTAGAAGCGCCTGCTCTCACGTCTACTACCTAGCAAGCTGGGGACACAGCGTTTAAAGTTAGCAGACTGGGGCTAGTAGAAGCGCCTGCTCCGACGTCTACTACCTAGCAAGCTGGGGACACAGCGTTTAAAGTTAGCAGACTGGGGCTAGTAGAAGCACCTGCTCCGACGTCTGGCAACGGCCGGTTGGGGGCACAGCGGATGGAGTTAGCAGACTGGGGCTAGTAGAAGCGCCTGCTCCGACGTCTGGCAACGGCCGGTTGGGGGCACAGCGGATGGAGTTTCGTCGGCACACCAGTTGTGGTGGAATGGCAGGGCTTTGTGTCGGCAAAGGGTCCAGGCCAGTTGGCAAAATAACCACTCTTTAGCCACTCTTTATCACTTTATCACAGTACTACGTCACACCAGACCAATGTCTGCCTGCTTGACTGCCAACAACTCAGATACACATTAAAACATGAAATGACCCATGGCATCGATAGGACCTCACTCAGAGATAAAATAATATAACATTCAGAATGGGTGAATATTTCCTTTAATCATCAATCAACTACCTCCAGATAGCAGTGCATCAGATCTCCCTCTCTGCTCTACTAAACCCTGCTTCCTGTCCCACATAGACTCCTCCTGCAGGGTTCATCTCAGGTCTCTGATGTTTTAGATGTTCTCATAAGGAGGCAGCATCCCTCTATAAGATCACTGAGATGAGTTGATGAGAAGCCACCTCTAATTCATGTGGAGTGGTTTGTCTGTCTCATTCTTTCTGTCTCCTTAACAGTGAGTCAACATGATCAGAATTCTTATCTCCATCACCATGGGTTACACAGCCTGGGCTGCAGGTATTCAGATCATAGATTTCATCATCTACTAATATCCTCATTTGATTGTTTTGATGTTTCAGGTGAATTTTTTAAAATCTGCTGTTTCTCTCTCTCTCTCTCTCTCTCTCTCTCTCTCTCTCTCTCTCTCTCTTTCTCTCCCTAAAGGTTCTTCTCTCAGTAACCAGGTTCACCAGAGTCCTGCATCGCTTTACAAGATCCAGGGAGAGTCGGCTAAGATTGAATGTTCACATAGTGTATCAGGCTATAATCAAATCCTCTGGTACAAGCAGTCCAACTACAGAGAATTAGTGCTATTAGGATACATGGTAGGGACATCTGGATATCCTGAGGCTGGATTTGATATAGAAGGAGATGCTAATGCAGGTGGCACCAGCACCTTAACCATCAAACAACTAACTCCAAATAGCAGTGCTGTGTATTACTGTGCTGCTAGTTTACACAGTGCATCAGATCTCCCTCTCTGCTCTACAAAAACCTCCTCCCTGGTGTACTGTAGACTAATCACACCTGTATTAACATCACACTGTATCTGACTCTGATTCAATGCCAAAACACTCACCAGCTGGTCTAACAGAAAGGGGAGGTTCCCTCTGATATACAGGAGACCATGATACAGTATGGTATGATATCATGTCTTTCCTGTAGGTGGAGTTACAGCTCAACTAATCCATGTGGACTCACCAGACACAGTACCACAGTAAACTATGGTGTGTAGTAAGGAGTCTGAGAGTTGAAGATCCATGTCCTTTTGAATGTTCATCTGGACTCAGTGTTGAACTAACAATATTTCACTGTTGGACATTTTCAACATTTGAACGTGAATCTCTTGATTATTCTGGAATACAGATTAGATACCGTCTAAAATAATCTATAATTCCATATATTTCCTGAATGACTACAGTAGTGATAACAAACAGGTCTCTCTCTCCTCTTCTGTAACAGGTGAACTGCTCTGTTCAAGCGCTCTTCAGTCTCTAAATTATATAAAACAGCCCGTTTAATCATCTCTCAGAGTGAAGCCACAATCGGCCCAAGAACCAAGTAATACATTTTGGCCAGATAACTCTCACCGGAATCGACCCAAGCCCCAAGTAATACATTTGGGCCAGGTAACTCTCACCAGAATCGGCCCGAGCTCAATCCTTGCATCCTAGCCACATGACTTTGGCCGAGTCTAACTCTCGGCTGGAATCGACCCAGATCCACTGTGCTAGCTGGGATATCTACCATGATGGGGTAGACATAAGCATGAATTTCGTCAACAAGAAGTACAACATTGCAGATAATAAACTTGATATCTCTAATATTGTATAGCTTTGGGATCGTGACAATACGTACTTTTGAGGAAAATAGGACATTTTCTCGACTCATATCCCAACTTTGAGAAGGGATTGTGTGATGGTTAGTTTAGCAACTGCATGACGCAGCATGACAACATTTTATTAACTGGTCGATAATATGTTGGGTGGGGTGTTTTTTACACCAATGAGATTCCTATCTCCTTTCTCTAATATATTTGGCAATACTGTTTCAGCTGTTATACTTGTTTTAGATGATGTTTTAAATTGCATAGATCATAAATGTCATTGTGCTGCCATATTTCTAGACTTTTCCAAGGCATTCAACACCATTGACCTTTCCCTACTCATTCAAAAACTGTCTGAAATGGGCCTAGACAATAAGTCTTGCAAATGGTTTAAGAGCTATTTGACAGACAGGACACAATGTGTGCGTTCTGATGGTGTTGAGTGTAGTTTCCAGGATATTAGGTGTACCACAGGGCTCAGTATTGGGACCATTTCTCTTTACTATTCATATTAATAATATTGGTCTTTGTATTAAATCCCTTCATATGAATCTGTATGCAGGTTATATGGTTATGTTTGCCATAGCACTGATTGCTAATTAGGGCTAGGTGTCCCGGGACAAAGCCGTCAACATCCGGTGAAATTGGAGGGCGCGCAATTCAAATAAATATTTGTAATATTAAACATTAATGAACATACAAGTGTCTTATATCATTTAAAAGCTTAACTTTTTAATCTAACTGCGTTGTCAGATTCCAAAAATATTTTACGGCGAAAGCATACCATGCAATTGTCTGTTGACGGCGCCCCACATCAACCCATTTGTCAACCAGCACAAGATTCACAAAATCACAAATAGCAATAAAATAAATCACTTACCTCTGAAGATCTTCCTCTGTTTACAATCCTAAGGGTCGCAGCTACAACATGAATGGTTGTTTTGTTCGATAAAATCCTTCTTTATATCCCAAAAAGACAGTTTAGTTGGCACCATTGATTTCAGTAATGCTCAACAGACAGACAAAGGAGTCCAAAAAGCAACCGCTAAACTTCGTCCAAACAAGTCAAACGATGTTTCTATTCATCTATCTAAAATTTAAATAAACTATAATATTTCATACGGAAAGAAGTATGTTCAATAGGAAAGGCAAATTCATACGTGCAACATCTGCTCGCACGCCAAAAGACTGATTTACTGAAATTCAGGAAACTAGACCCTAGCCCAGAGAGGTTTTAAGATATTGCACAGAACAAAATGTACAAGATCTCCAAAGCCTTTGTTAACTTCAGACCTTATATCCCAAAACCCCATTATTTTAAACCTTCATTTCTCCCATAGCAATGGTCAACAAACCAGAGGTAGAAAATGTTGACTCATTTCCGTGTTTTAGGACTACAAGCTGCCGAGCTCTATAGGATATAATATAATCTGTAAAGAGCTGATGGTCTCATCATGGACTGTAGGGGGACCTCTAACTTTAATAATGTGCATGTCTCTACAGTCTGAACCACTAATTAGCATGATGTATTCAGATCATCAGTCCCTCCCACTTCACTGACATGTTGAATATGGTGGAACCTGGTCTACTGATTGTCATCTATTCATCTATGTGACACTCCTCTTGTTTTATATACATTGATACCAGACTCTTTCCAGCACTCTCACATATAACGTGATCAAACATGTTCACATTTCTCTTCTCTGTTACTGTCTCACTGCTCTGTGCTGCAGGTAGTTTCATAATGTTTCATTTATTTAACCAGGAAAGTTAAGAACAAAATATTATTTAAAATGAAGGACGTCTCTAGTTATAGATATTGATGTTTCCAAGCATATGTGGACTTCACCTGAGTCTTGATGTGTTCAGGTCTAACTGTACCTAACTCTATTGATTTCATTCTCACTGTGTCCTTACAGGTCTTGTTGAGGGGAGTGAAGTCACTCAGACGCCCACCATACTCTGGGAACTGAAAGAAAGTGATGCTCTGATGAACTGCAGTCACACTAAGGGATCAAGCTACTTCCAGATGTACTGGTACAGACAGCTTCCAGGAGAGGGAATAAAGCAGGTAGTCTTCATTACTCCCAGTTCTCAACCTGACTATTCAGGGGAATTCAGTAAAGACAAATATCCAACTGTTAAGGCTGTAGCTGAGAGTGGATCTTTCACAGTGAAGAAGTTGGGGACAGGAGACAGTGGAATGTACTTCTGTGCTGTGAGTGAACACAGTGATACAGACAACAAGTACAGCTGCACACAAACCCCCAGTATTTCAATAGGATGTAATATAATATGTAAAGAGATGGTCTCATCACATACTGTAGGGGGACCTCTAACTCTAGTTGTTCTAATGTCTGATGGTTTCATCACATACTGTAGGGGGACCTCTAACTCTAGTTCTTCTAATGTCTGATGGTTTCATCACATACTGTAGGGGGACCTCTAACTCTAGTTCTTCTAATGTCTGATGGTCTCATCACATACTGTAGGGGGACCTCTAACTCTAGTTCTTCTAATGTCTGATGGTCTCATCACATACTGTAGGGGGACCTCTAACTCTAGTTGTTCTAATGTCTGATGGTCTCATCACATACTGTAGGGGGACCTCTAACTCTAGTTGTTCTAATGTCTGATGGTCTCATCACATACTGTAGGGGGACCTCTAACTCTAGTTCTTCTAATGTCTGATGGTCTCATCATATACTGTAAGGACTCTTCCAGATCTGCCAGTCAGTCAGACTCTTCCAAATCCACCAGTCAGCCAGACTCTTCCAGATCTGCCAGTCAGCCAGACTCTTCCAGATCTGCCAGTCAGCCAGACTCAAAACCACCAGCCAGCCAGGATCTGGTAGATCTACCTACCTGCCTGAGCTTCCTCTCACTCCTGAGCTTTCTCTCACTCCTGAGCTTTCTCTCACTCCTGAGCTTTCTCTCACTCCCGAGCTTTCTCTCACTCCCGAGCTTTCTCTCACTCCCAAGCTTTCTCTCACTCCCGAGCTTCCCCTCAGTCCCGAGCTGCCTCAGTCCCGAGCTGTCCTTCAGTCCCGATCTGCTCCTCAGTCCAGTGGGTTTCTGGGTGAGGACTACTAGGCCATGGTCGGCGGCGAGGGTGGACTATCCAGGGACGCGAGGAGAGGGGACTAAGACATTGACTGAGTGGGTTCCACGTCCCGCGCCGGAGCCGCCACCATGGATAGACGCCCACCCGGACCCTCCCTATTGTTTTGAGGTGCGTTCGGGAGTCCGCACCTTAGGGGGGGGGTTCTGTCACGCCCTGGTCTAAGTATTTTGTGTTTTTCTTCATGTATTGGGTCAGGCCAGGGTGTGGCATGGGGTTTTTGTATTGTGGTGTGTTTTGTCTTGGGGAGCCTGGGTTTCACTGTGTGTTTGTGGGTGATTGTTCCTGTCTCTGTGTTTTCACCAGATAGGGCTGTTTCGGTTTTCGTTACGTTTCCACATTTGTTGTTTTTTGTAGTTTTTTTGTATTGATTCATGTTTTACGTTTGTTGATTAAACATGGATCGCAATCTACACGCCGCATTTTGGTCCGACTCTCCTTCACCAAAAGAGAACAGTTACAGTAGGGGGACCTCTAACTCTAGTTGTTCTAATGTCTGATTCATGTTTTACACTGATTAAACTGGGGGACCTCTAACTCTAGTTGTTCTAATTCTGATGGTCTGATAGGGGTCTCAGTTCTTCTAATGTCTGATGGTCTCATCACATACTGTAGGGGGACCTCTAACTCTAGTTGTTCTAATGTCTGATGGTCTCATCACATACTGTAGGGGGACCTCTAACTCTAGTTGTTCTAATGTCTGATGGTCTCATCACATACTGTAGGGGGACCTCTAACTCTAGTTGTTCTAATGTCTGATGGTCTCATCACATACTGTAGGGGGACCTCTAACTCTAGTTGTTCTAATGTCTGATGGTCTCATTGTCATGATCATGTAATCAGTCATGTTCACAGTGAGGTCCTATGAGCAATCTTTACAGTACAGGCTTCCTGACACTCCCTCTAACACTGTCACTATCCACCACCCTGAAGGAAACATGCTACTACAACAGCCAATCTCCTTTCACCTCAGAGCTTCATCCAGGAGACACTCATATCACATCATCATCGTCTTCCTCAGCATATTCATCATCTTCATCATAATATTTTTCTTCATCATGATGTTCAGAGTTCTGATTCACCTGGCAGCTCTACCACTCTGGGTGACAGGTATTAAATCACTTACGATGAGAAGCCTAACGATACTACGAATGTCATCAAACTGAATAAAATATCCTTTCTCTCTCATCTTCTCTCTCTATGTTTCTCTCTCTTCATCACCTTCTCTCCTCTCTCTCTCTCTCTCTCTCTCTCTCTCTCTCTCTCTCTCTCTCTCTCTCTCTGTCACCTTCTCAAACCTCTCTTCTCTCTCTCCGTATCTCCTCTCCTTCGGTCACCTCTCTCTCCCTCTCTCCTCTCCTTTCTCTCTCTGTCCACAGGGCAGTTGTTTAGTAGCATGGTTCATCAGAGGCCTGTGGCACTAACAGAAGGTCCTGGAGGAGACGTTCAACTCACCTGCAGCCATACGATCCCTAACTACTACGTGATACTATGGTACAAACAGTCAGCAGGAGACACTGCTATGAAACTCATTGGGTATGCAAATTACAAGTTAATAACCATGGAGAAATCATTTGAAAAGCACTTTAATGTGAGTGGAGACGGTGAGAAAGAGGCTTATCTTCATCTAGTGAGTCTGAGAGGACCTGAACACAGTGCAGTTTATTACTGTGCAGCCAGCCAACACAGTGATGTAGCCTTCCTCCTGTTCTCTACTAAAACCCTGTCTGATGGTAATATTAGACCACGGCTCAGAACACCTGCATCTGAGGTTTGACTTTGACTCAGTGCCAATGAATAAACACAGATGGGTGATGGCATAAGGTGATATCTGTCCTGGTACAGTATACCAGTATTTACAGTTTACTGTCACCACTCATTAACATAAATGATGCAATAATACAATGTCATGTTCCATTACTTCCCCCAGATAGATGTGATTCACATGACCTCTCTCTCTCTCTCTCTCTCTCTCTCTCTATCTCCCTATCTCCCCTCTTTCTCTCCCTTACTGTTCTGGTCTGAAGTCAGTCCAGTGTATTACTGTTCTGATCTGAAGTCAGTCCAGTGTATTACTGTTCTGAAGTCAGTCCAGTGTATTACTGTTCTGGTCTGAAGTCAGTCCAGTGTATTACTGTTCTGATCTGAAGTCAGTGCAGTGTATTACTGTTCTGATCTGAAGTCAGTCCAGTATATTACTGTTCTGAAGTCAGATCAGTGTATTACTGTTCTGATCTGAAGTCAGTCCAGTGTATTACTGTTCTGATCTGAAGTCAGTGCAGTGTATTACTGTTCTGATCTGAAGTCAGTCCAGTGTATTACTGTTCTGATCTGAAGTCAGTCCAGTGTATTACTGTTCTGAAGTCAGATCAGTGTATTACTGTTCTGATCTGAAGTCAGTCCAGTGTATTACTGTTCTGAAGTCAGATCAGTGTATTACTGTTCTGATCTGAAGTCAGTCCAGTGTATTACTGTTCTGAAGTCAGATCAGTGTATTACTGTTCTGAAGTCAGATCAGTGTATTACTGTTCTGATCTGAAGTCAGTCCAGTGTATTACTGTTCTGAAGTCAGATCCAGTGTATTACTGTTCTGATCTGAAGTCAGTCCAGTGATGTAGATCCCCTTCTCTCTTCTCCAAAAGCCCCTTCTGATCCTTTACTCCATAACTGCAGTGTACATCAACACCCAGCACACCTGCTGTCCACTGCTGTAGATGTCTGAGCACATGGAGGAAGTTGATATCAAACCTCTAGACCAAATAATGTGGTTGATGTTGTTGTCTTGAAGAAACGGTTCAGGTATTTCTTCGAATAACATCCTATTTCTAATGTGATGACTGCAGAATCTATAACACAGATCAAATCTAAAGACTAAAAAAGAGAAATCCTTTAATGATGTAGATACCGGTATGTTCCACAATACACCTTTAAGTTGAACAGGAGACCTGTAGGTGAACAAGGGATCTGCCTGAATATCAACACAAGTTCTGACGTCAAAGTGATGTCATTTCCTTCCCCTCCGGCAGCTCAGTTCAGCTGTCCTTCTCTATTGACTTATTCTCCTCTCCCCCCTATGGGCTCTGGTCTAAAGTAGTGCACTAGAAAGGGAATAGGGTGCCATTTGGGATGCTGACATACATTTGACACTCCCACTAGATGACATGACATCTCTATCTGAAAACCCTTTCTCCTTGTCCATGTGACTCTTCTCTCCAGAACCATCAACATGATCAAGCTTCTCATACATGTAGCAACTCTACCACTATGGGTGACAGGTACTAAATCCCTCATGAAAGATAGATTTACTACTGAAATATATTGCTGTCAATATGCTGAGTAATACTGTATATTTCAGATGGTCTGTTTTCATCCACAGGGATGTCACAAACAGACAAAGTTCACCAGACTCCTACTGCAATACTAAAAGGACCTGAAGACAAAGTTAATCTCACCTGCAGCCACACTGTTTCAAGCTACAACATGATACTGTGGTACCAACAGTCAGCCCAAAACACTGCTCTGAAACTCATTGGGTATGTGAGATTCACCAGTCCAACGGTGGAAGATTCCTTTAAAGGGCGTTTTGATGTCAGTGGAGATGCTGCAGCTAATAAAATGGCGTATCTACATTTTCCCAAAGTGACAGAAGCTGAAGACAGTGCAGTGTATTTCTGTGCTGCTAGTGAAGCACAGTGTTTCACTATACCCTCTCTCCTCTACAAAAACCCTCTCTGATCCTCTCATATAATACTGACTACAGCTCTATACACCTGCACCTGTCTTCAACCACTTCAACAACACTTTGCTATGAACCATTTGATATCAGACAGATGGTAATGATACTGTTCGCTACACTCGACAAGCATTTCGCTACACTCGACAAGCATTTCGCTACACTCGCATTAACATCTGCTAACCATGTGTATGTGACAAATAAAATAACATTTGATTTGATTTGATTTGAGTGGCTAGTTTAGATGGTTTAGGTGCACTTTCTCAGTTCTCCACCAGGAGGGAGTGTTTCTCAACACACATTTAGAAGATGCTGTATCGTGGCACTTTATGGGCCCCGGTCAAAGTTAATGCACTATATAGGGAATAGGGTGTCACTTGGGACAGTATGGGTGCCTGTACCAGGGCCGGTGGTATGGGAGGGCCCTAGGGGGTCTGAGGCAGGGCCAGTGGTATGGGAGGGCCTTAGGGGGTCTGAGACAGGGCCGGGAGTATGGGAGGGCCCTAGGGGGTCTGAGACATGGCCGGTGGTATGGGAGGGCCCTAGGGGGTCTGAGACAGGTCCGGTGGTGTTGGAGGGCTCTAGGTGGCCTGGGCTAGGGAATGTGTTATGGGAGGGACCTAGGGAGCCTGGGCCAGGGAATTTGGTGTGGGAGGGCCCTGGGGGCCAGGGCCAGGGAATGTGGCTGTGAGGGGCCTTATACTTTCTCTGTCCAGACATGATCAGATACAAGGGCTACATATTGTATTGAGTGACTGAGCATGGGTGAATGAGTGTGTGCTACCTAGCAAGCTGGGGACACAGCGTTTAAAGTTAGCAGGCCGTGGCTAGTAGAAGCGCCTGCTCCGACGTCTACTACCTAGCAAGCTGGAGACACAGCATTTAAAGTTAGCAGGACAGGGCTAGTAGAAGCACCTGCTCCGACGTCTACTACCTAGCAAGCCGGGGACACAGCGTTTAAAGTTAGCAGGCTGGGGCTAGTAGACGCGCCTGCTCCGACGTCTACTACCTAGCAAGCTGGAGACACAGCGTTTAAAGTTAGCAGACCGGGGCTAGTAGAAGCACCTGCTCCGACGTCTGGCAAAGGCAGGTTGGGGGCACAGCGGATGGAGTTACGTCGGCAGACCAGTTGTGGTGGAATGGAGGGGCTTCGTGTCGACAAAGGGTCCAGGCCAGTTGGTGAAAGAAGTATTGTGGTTGTAGTAATTTAGTTTGCTAGCTGTGAGATGCGCCTGGCTCACAGCTAACTGGTGCTAGCTTCAGGACAGGGGCGTTAGCCACTATAGCCTCTCGTTAGCAGCTAGCTAGCAGCGATGATCCGATGCAAAGGTCCAGAGCTTCCTGCAAGGATCCGGTGGACTAGTGTAGTTCATGCAGTGTTGGGGAAGAGTCCGGAAGGCATCAGCTGTGTAGCCAAGTGATCACTGAGCGGGCCGGGAGGTGGGCCACTCTTTATTACTTTATCACAGTACTACGTCACACCAGACCAATGTCTGCCTGCTTGAATGCCAACAACTCAGATACACATTAAAACATGAAATGACCCATGGCATCGATAGGACCTCACTCAGAGATAAAATAATATAACATTCAAAATGGGTGAATATTTCCTTCAACCATCAATCAACTAACTCTAGATAGCAGTGCATCAGATCTCCCTCTCTGCTCTACAAAACCCTGCTTCGTGTCCTACATAGACTCCTCCTGCAGGGTTCATCTCAGGTCTCTGATGTTTTAGATGTTCTCATAAGGAGGCAGCATCCCTCTATAAGATCACTGAGATGAGTTGATGAGAAGCCACCTCTAATTCATGTGGAGTGGTTTGTCTGTCTCATTCTTTCTGTCTCCTAAACAGTGAGTCAACATGATCAGAATTCTTATCTCCATCACCATGGGTTACACAGCCTGGGCTGCAGGTATTCAGATCACTGATTTCATCAACTAATAATATCCTCATTTGATTATTTTTTGTTTAATGTAAATATGTTTCTTTATCTGTTGTTTTACCTCTTTCTTCCTCTCTCTCTCTCTCTCTCTGTCTCTCAATTCAATTCAATTCAATTCAAGGGCTTTATTGGCATGGGAAACATGTGTTAACATCTCTCTTTCTCTCTTTCTCTCTCTCTCTCTCCCTAAAGGTTCTTCTCTCAGTGACCAGGTTGACCAAACACCTGCATCCCTGTACAAGAACCAGGGAGAGTTGGCTATGATGGAGTGTTCACATAGTATATCAGGCTATAATCTCATCCTCTGGTACAAGCAGTCCAACTACAGAGAATTAGTGCTATTAGGATACATGACAGCGAAAACTGCATTTCCTGAGGCTGGATTTGATATAGAAGGAGATGCTAATGCAGGTGGTACCAGCACCTTAACCATCAAACAACTAACTCCAAATAGCAGTGCTGTGTATTACTGTGCTGCTAGTTTACACAGTGCATCAGATCTCCCTCTCTGCTCTACAAAAACCTCCTCCCTGGTGTACTGCAGACTAATCACACCTGTATTAACATCACACTGTATCTGACTCTGATTCAATGCCAAAACACTCACCAGCTGGTCTAGTAGAAAGGGCAGTTTCCCTCTGATATACAGGAGACCATGATACAGTATGCTGTCCTGTTCACACACTCTCCCCAGCTACAACACCATACTGTGGTATCAGCAGGTGGAACACACTCTCCCCAGCTACAACACCATACTGTGGTATCAGCAGGTGGAACACACTCTCCCCAGCTACAACACCATACTATGGTATCGGCAGGTGAAGCTGGTCTGATATATCTACCATGATGGGGTAAACCTAGAGACTGAAGCTGGTCTGATATATCTACCATGATGGGGTAAACCTAGAGACTGAAGCTGCTCTGATATATCTACCATGATGGGTTATACTAGAGACTGAAGCTGCTCTGATATATCTACCATGATGGGGTAAACCTAGAGACTGAAGCTGCTCTGATATATCTACCATGATGGGTTATACTAGAGACTGAAGCTGCTCTGATATATCTACCATGATGGGGTAAACCTAGAGACTGAAGCTGCTCTGATATATCTACCATGATGGGGTAAACCTAGAGACTGAAGCTGCTCTGATATATCTACCATGATGGGGTAAACCTAGAGACTGATAGCAGTGTCTTAGACCGCTGCCCCACTAGGGAGGCTCCCTCCACAAAGTTCTTAATGTTTATCAGTTGCCTTGCTCAACGTATCAAAATACTAAAATACTACACAGGACTCTTAAAGAATTTAATTGAAATGTTAATTGTATTTTTTGATCACAGAGACAATGAGAAAATATGGAGAAAAAAAATAATGAAATGCCCGAGCAAAGTAATACATTTGGGCCAGATTACTCTCACCGGAATCAGCCCGAGATCAATCACCACATCCTAGCCATAAGTAATACGTGACATTACATACTTCGGGGAAAATAGACTTTCCCTAGGCATTAAACGCCATTGACCATTCCCTACTCATTCATAAACTATCTGAAATGGGCCTGGACAATAAGTCTTGCAAATGGTTTAAGAGTTATCTGACAGACAGGACACAATGTGTGTGATGGTGTTGAGTCTAGTTTCCTGGATATTAGGTGTACCACAGGGGTCAGTATTGGGACCATTTCTCTTTACTATTCATATTAATAACATTGGTCTTTGTATTAAATCCCTTCATATTAATCTGTATGCAGATGATATGGTTATGTATGCCATAGAACTGACCGTTAAAGCTACAGTGCCTTCAGAAAGTATTCATACCCCTTGACTTCTGACGCCTGAATTAAAAATGGACTAAATATATTTTGTTTCGCACCCATCTACACCCATTACCCCTTAATGTAAAAACATGTTTTTAGAAATGTTTGCAAATGCATTGTAAATGACATACAGAAATATCTCAGTTACGTAAGTATCCACACCCCTGAATCAATACTTTGCAAAAGCACCTTACAGCTGTGAGTATTTCTAGGTCTCAGTACTTTGTAGAAGCAACTTTGGCAGCAATTACAGCTGTGATTCTTTCTAGGTAACTCTCTACGAGCTTTCCACAACTGGATTGTGCAATATTTCCCATGATCATTTTCAAAAATCTTCAAGCTCTGTCAAATTGGTTGTTAATCAATGCTATAAACTATCAAATAAAGACAGTCTCACACTCCATATGTAAACCCCCAATAATTTATTGGGGATTTACCAACGTTTTGGCATCACTGTGCCTTCTTCATGTTAATCAATGCTAGACAACCATTTTCAGGTCTTGCCATAGATTTTCATGCAGATTTATGTCAAAACTGTAACTTGGCTTCTCAGGAACATTATCTGTACTCTTGGTAAGCAAAGCAACTCCAGTGTAGATCTGGCCTTGTGTTTTAGGTTACTGTACTGCTGAAAGGTACGTTCCAGTGTAGATCTGGCCTTGTGTTTTAGGTTACTGTACTGCTGAAAGGTACGTTCCAGTGTAGATCTGGCCTTGTGTTTTAGGTTACTGTACTGCTGAAAGGTACGTTCCAGTGTAGATCTGGCCTTGTGTTTTAGGTTACTGTACTGCTGAAAGGTACGTTCCAGTGTAGATCTGGCCTTGTGTTTTAGGTTACTGTACTGCTGAAAGGTACGTTCCAGTGTAGATCTGGCCTTGTGTTTTAGGTTACTGTACTGCTGAAAGTTACATTTTAGCTCCCAGTGTCTGGTGAAAAGCAGTCTGAACCAGATTTTCCTCTAAGATTTTGCGAGTGCTTAGCTCCACACCGTTTATTTTTATCCTGAAAAACTCCCCTGTCCTTAATGATTACAAGCATACCCATAACATGATGCAGCCACCACTATGCTTGAAAATATGGAGAGTTGTACTCAGTAATGTGTATTATTGGATTTGCCCCAAACATGACACGGTTGTTGCTATCGTGCTCTAATGTGACTAGAATGACGTTGTATACAACAGCCAACTTTCCGGGACATTGACATGTCTTATATTGTCAGAAAGCTTAAATTATTGTTAATCTAACTGCAGTCTCCAATTAACAGCAGCTATTAGAGTGAAAAAATACCATGCTACTGTTTGAGGAGAGCGCACAACAACAAAACACTTTTATCACGGGAATTGGTTTGATACATTCACCTCTGGAGGTAAATAATGTACTTACATTCAGTGATCTGGCTCTGATTGTTCATCCTGAGGGTCCCAGAGATAAAATATAGAATAGTTTTGTTTTATAAAATCCAGTTTTATGTTCGACAGTTTGACCCCACTGCTGTCTCTGGCTCCAAACCCACCGCGTACGGCCAACTAGATGTGTGAATGTGTATAAATCCATCATGTATGACATTTCTGGGAGTCTGTAAACTTACAGTTGTTATTACCATATAATTGTTCTATGATCTCTATAGTTATGTACTTGAAAATGTATCAATGGCACATTGAAATGGCACATTCGGTCAAACTCCTGACAGACTTGATACAAAATATTGTGCAGTAATGTAATTCTTCACTGGATCCGTCTGAAACTTTGCACACACACAACTGCCATCTGGTGGCCAAAATCCAAATAACAGCTAGACTCCAATCTGAAACTATGGCATTTGTCTTGCATTTCAAAGATTATTCATTTTTGAGGGGAAAAAATTAGAAGTTATTGTACAGACCAAAACGTATAAGATCTCCAAAGCCTGTGTTAACTTCAGACCTTATATCACAAAACCCCATTATTTTCACCCTTCATTTCTCCCATAGAAATGGTCAACAAACCAGAGGTAGAAAATGCTGACTCATTTCAGTGTTTTAGGACTACAAGCTGCCGAGCTCTATAGGATAGAATATAATATGTAAAGAGCTGATGGTCTCATCATGGACTGTAGGGGGACCTCTAACTTTAATAATGTGAATGTCTCTACAGTCTGAACCACTAATTAGCATGATGTATTCAGATCATCAGTCCCTCCCACTTCACTGACATGTTGAATATGGTGGAACCTGGTCTACTGATTGTCATCTATTCATCTATGTGACACTCCTCTTGTTTTATATACATTGATACCAGACTCTTTCCAGCACTCTCACATATAACGTGATCAAACATGTTCACATGTCTCTTCTCTGTTACTGTCTCACTGCTCTGTGCTGCAGGTAGTTTCATAATGTTTCATTTATTTAACCAGGAAAGTTAAGAACAAAATTCTTATTTACAATGAAGGACTTCTCTAGTTTTAGATATTGATGTTTCCAAGCGTATGTTCACTTCACCTGAGTCTTGATGTATTCAGGTCTAACTGTACCTAACTCTATTGATTTCATTCTCACTGTGTCCTTACAGGTCTTGTTGAGGGGAGTGAAGTCACTCAGACACCCACCATACTCTGGAAACTGAAAGACAGTGATGCTCTGATGAACTGCAGTCACACTAAGGGATCTAGCTACTTCCAGATGTACTGGTACAGACAGCTTCCAGGAGAGGGAATTAAGCAGGTAGTCTTCATTACTCCCAGTTCTCAAGCTGACTATTCAGGGGAATTCAGTAAAGACAAATTCTCAGCCAGAAAGGCTGTAGCTGAGAGTGGATCTTTCACAGTGAAGAAGTTGGAGACAGGAGACAGTGGAATGTACTTCTGTGCTGTGAGTGAACACAGTGATACAGACAACAAGTACAGCTGCACACAAACCCCAGTATTTCAATAGGATGTAATATAATATGTAAAGAGATGGTCTCATCACATACTGTAGGGGGACCTCTAACTCTAGTTGTTCTAATGTCTGATGGTCTCATCACATACTGTAGGGGGACCTCTAACTCTAGTTCTTCTAATGTCTGATGGTCTCATCACATACTGTAGGGGGACCTCTAACTCTAGTTCTTCTAATGTCTGATGGTCTCATCACATACTGTAGGGGACCTCTAACTCTAGTTCTTCTAATGTCTGATGGTCTCATCACATACTGTAGGGGGACCTCTAACTCTAGTTCTTCTAATGTCTGATGGTCTCATCACATACTGTAGGGGGACCTCTAACTCTAGTTCTTCTAATGTCTGATGGTCTCATCACATACTCTAGGGGGACCTCTAACTCTAGTTCTTCTAATGTCTGATGGTCTCATCACATACTGTAGGGGGACCTCTAACTCTAGTTCTTCTAATGTCTGATGGTCTCATCACATACTGTAGGGGGACCTCTAACTCTACTTGTTCTAATGTCTGATGGGTTCATTGTCATGATCATGTAATCAGTCATGTTCACAGTGAGGTCCTATGAGCAATCTTTACAGTACAGGCCTCCTGACACTCCCTCTAACACTGTCACTATCCACCACCCTGAAGGAAACATGCTACTACAACAGCCAATCTCCTTTCACCTCAGAGCTTCACCCAGGAGACACTCATATCACATCATCATCGTCTTCCCCAGCGTATTCATCATCTTCATCATTATCTTTTTCTTCATCATGATGTTCAGAGTTCTGATTCACCTGGCAGCTCTACCACTCTGGGTGACAGGTATTAAATCACTTACGATGAGAAACCTAACGATACTACGAATGTCATCAAACTGAATAAAATATCCTTTCTCTTGCTCCATCTTTCTCACCTTCTCTCCTCTCTCCGTCTCTCCTCTCTTTCTCTGTCACCTTCTCTCCCCTCTCTCTCCCTCCCTCGCTGTGTCCACAGGGCAGTTGTTTAGTAGCATGGTTCATCAGAGGCCTGTGGCACTAACAGAAGGTCCTGGAGGAGACGTTCAACTCACCTGCAGCCATACGATCCCTAACTACTACGTGATACTATGGTACAAACAGTCAGCAGGAGACACTGCTATGAAACTCATTGGTTATGCAAATTACAAGTTAATAACCATGGAGAAATCATTTGAAAAGCACTTTAATGTGAGTGGAGACGGTGGGAAAGAGGCTTATCTTCATCTAGTGAGTCTGAGAGGACCTGAACACAGTGCAGTTTATTACTGTGCAGCCAGCCAACACAGTGATGTAGCCTTCCTCCTGTTCTCTACTAAAACCCTGTCTGATGGTAATATTAGACCACGGCTCAGAACACCTGCATCTGAGGTTTGACTTTGACTCAGTGCCAATGAATAAACACAGATGGGTGATGGCATAAGGTGATATCTGTCCTAGTACAGTATACCAGTATTTACAGTTTACTGTCACCACTCATTAACATAAATGATGCAATAATACAATGTCATGTTCCATTACTTCCCCCAGATAGATGTGATTCACATGACCTCTCTCTCTCTCTCTCTCTCTCTCTCTCTCTCTCTATCTCCCTATCTCCCCTCTTTCTCTCCCTTACTGTTCTGGTCTGAAGTCAGTCCAGTGTATTACTGTTCTGATCTGAAGTCAGTCCAGTGTATTACTGTTCTGAAGTCAGTCCAGTGTATTACTGTTCTGGTCTGAAGTCAGTCCAGTGTATTACTGTTCTGATCTGAAGTCAGTCCAGTGTATTACTGTTCTGATCTGAAGTCAGTGCAGTGTATTACTGTTCTGATCTGAAGTCAGTCCAGTGTATTACTGTTCTGATCTGAAGTCAGTCCAGTGTATTACTGTTCTGAAGTCAGATCAGTGTATTACTGTTCTGATCTGAAGTCAGTCCAGTGTATTACTGTTCTGAAGTCAGATCAGTGTATTACTGTTCTGAAGTCAGATCAGTGTATTACTGTTCTGATCTGAAGTCAGTCCAGTGTATTACTGTTCTGAAGTCAGATCAGTGTATTACTGTTCTGATCTGAAGTCAGTCCAGTGTATTACTGTTCTGATCTGAAGTCAGTCCAGTGATGTAGATCCCCTTCTCTCTTCTCCAAAAGCCCCTTCTGATCCTTTACTCCATAACTGCAGTGTACATCAACACCCAGCACACCTGCTGTCCACTGCTGTAGATGTCTGAGCACATGGAGGAAGTTGATATCAAACCTCTAGACCAAATAATGTGGTTGATGTTGTTGTCTTGAAGAAACGGTTCAGGTATTTCGTCGAATAACATCCTATTTCTAATGTGATGACTGCAGAATCTATAACACAGATCAAATCTAAAGACTAAAAAAGAGAAATCCTTTAATGATGTAGATACCGGTATGTTCCACAATACACCTTTAAGTTGAACAGGAGACCTGTAGGTGAACAAGGGATCTGCTTGAATATCAACACAAGTTCTGACGTCAAAGTGATGTCATTTCCTTCCCCTCCGGCAGCTCAGTTCAGCTCCCCTTCTCTATTGACTTGTTCTCCTCTCCCCCTATGGGCTCTGGTCTAAAGTAGTGCACTAGAAAGGGAATAGGGTGCCATTTGGGATGCTGACATACATTTGACACTCCCACTAGATGACATGACATCTCTGACTATCTGAAAACCCTTTCTCCTTGTCCATGTGACTCTTCTCTCCAGAACCATCAACATGATCAAGCTTCTCATACATGTAGCAACTCTACCACTATGGGTGACAGGTACTAAATCCCTCATGAAAGATAGATTTACTACTGAAATATATTGCTGTCAATATGCTGAGTAATACTGTATATTTCAGATGGTCTGTTTTCATCCACAGGGCTGTCACAAACAGACAAAGTTCACCAGACTCCTACTGCAATACTAAAAGGACCTGAAGACAAAGTTAATCTCACCTGCAGCCACACTGATTCAAGCTACAACATGATACTGTGGTACCAACAGTCAGCCCAAAACACTGGTCTGAAACTCATTGGGTATGTGAGATTCACCAGTCCAACTGTGGAAGATTCCTTTAAAGGGCGTTTTGATGTCAGTGGAGATGCTGCAGCTAATAAAATGGCGTATCTACATTTTCCCAAAGTGACAGAAGCTGAAGACAGTGCAGTGTATTTCTGTGCTGCTAGTGAAGCACAGTGTTTCACTATACCCTCTCTCCTCTACAAAAACCCTCTCTGATCCTCTCATATAATACTGACTACAGCTCTATACACCTGCACCTGTCTTCAACCACTTCAACAACACTTTGTTATTAACCATTTGATATCAGACAGATGGTAATGATGCTGTTATAAGTTGCTAGTTTAGATGGTTTAGGTGCACTTCCTCAGTTCTCCACCAGGAGGGAGTGTTTCTCAACACACATTTAGAAGATGCTGTATCGTGGCACTTTATGGGCCCCGGTCAAAGTTAGTGCACTATATGGGGAATAGGGTGTCATTTGGGATTGAGACGCTTTCTAAATGTGTGTGGTCCTGGACCAGGGCCGTCAGTATAGGAGGAACCTAGGGAGCATGTACCGGGGCCGGCGGTATGGGAGGGCCCTAGGGGGCCACGGCCGTCGAGTATGAGAGGGCCCTAGGGGTGCCTGACTAGGGACGGTGGTATGTGAGGGTCCTAAGGGGGTCTGAGACAGGGCCGGTTGTATGGGAGGACCCTAGGGGTGCCTGACTAGGGACGGTGGTATGTGAGGGTCCTAAGGGGGTCTGAGACAGGGCTGGTTGTATGGGAGGGCCCTAGGGGGCCTGGGCCTGTCTGGACAAAAAGAGTATGGCGTGTCACCCTTTTTCTGTACAGAAATAATCAGATACGAAGGCTTCATACTCTATTGAGTGACTGAGCGTGGGTGAATGAGTGTGTGTATATGTATATGTGTGTATGTGAAGAGTGTCAGTATCAGTGTCACATCTGCTCCTGCTACTCCCTCTTGTGTTCATCCGGTGTCTTCTTGACCTGCAGTTACTCCCCCAGGTCTCTTTCTCTCTCTCTCTCTCTCTCTCTCTCTCTCTCTCTCTCTCCCTCCCTCTCCCCCTCTGTGTTATTGTGTGGTTAGAGACAGGTGTGCTGGAGACAGAGCAGATCCCTACCAGCTGCAACTTGTTCCATAATCAAGACCTCTACAAATACTCAGTCCTGCCACGTTCACTCTACCAGATTGTAGTCTCTGCTCAGTCAGTTCATGCGTCGAGCTGTTTATAATTACTCAACATCCTGTTACTCTGCTGTGCCTGCTCACTCCAACCTCAGTCTCCACATCTGGTTTCCTACAACTCATCCGAGCTTCCCCAGATCTGCACTCCATATCTCCCTGTGTTACAATAAATATCTTGGTTCATTCATCCCTGTTATGTCACACCCTGACCTTAGAGAGCCTTTTAATGTCTCTATTTGGTTTGGTCATTTGGGGTGGGTATTCTATGTTTTGGCTGGGTATGGTACTCAATCAGGGACAGCCGTTCTCTCTGATTCGGAACCATACTTAGGTAGCCCTTAGGTACCCCTTTTTCCCTCCTTTCTTTGTGGGAAGTTGACTTTTGTTAGTGGCACTTTAGCCCTGTAAGCTTCACGATTGTTTCTTCGTTTGTTATTTTGTTGGCAACATTTTTAATGAAAGGAAAATGTACGTACACCACGCTGCACTTTGGTCCTCTTCATTCAACGGCCGTGACAGAACTTCCCACCACAAACGGACCAAGCAGCGTGGTAAGGAGGAATGGACGTGGGAGGACATTTTGAATGTCCAAGGGATCCTGGACGTGGGAGGAGAACCTGGCCGGGAAGGAACGCCTGCCCTGGGAGCATGTAGAAGCAGAGAGGAAGGCTAAGGCAGCAGCTAAAGCAGAGTGGCAGCATTATGAGGGAACACGGCTAGCAAGGAAGCCCGAGAGGCAGACCCAAGCATTTTTTGGGGGATGAGGCACACGGGGAGTGTGTCTGAGTCAGGTTGGAGACCTGAGCCAACACCCCGTGGCAAGAAGCCTCCAGTGATGATCCATGGCACAAAGCCTCCAGTGATGATCCATGGCACAAAGCCTCCAGTGATGATCCATGTCAAGAAGTCTCCAGTGATGATCCATGGCACAAAGCCTCCAGTGATGATCCATGTCAAGAAGTCTCCAGTGATGATCCATGTCAAGAAGTCTCCAGTGATGATCCATGGCAAGAAGCCTCCTGTGGTGATCCATGGCACGAAGCCTACAGTGAGGAGACATGGCACTAAGCCTACAGTGAGGAGACATGGCACTAATCCTCCAGGGAGGAGTCATGGCAGGAAGCCTCCAACAAGGGACTCAAGTCCGGAGCCTCCAGCAACGGACTCCAGTCCGGAGCCCCCAGCGACGGTCTCCAGTCCGGAGCCCCCAGCGACGTCCTCCAGTCCGGCTCATCCAGCGACGCCCTCCAGTTCGGAGCCTCCAGCGACACCCTCCAGTTCGGAGTCTCCAGCGATGCCCTCCAGTCTGGAACCTCCAGAGATGGCCTCCAGTCCGGACCCTCCAGAGACGGCTTCCAGTCCAGGGCCCGCAGCAACGAGGGTGCACAGTCCGGGGCCCGCAGCAATGAGGGTGCTCAGTCCGGGGCCTGAGCAACGGAATGTGGTATTGGACGGCCCTCATACTTTCTCTGTCCAGGCATGATCAGATACAAGGGCTACATACTGTATTGAGTGACTGAGCATGGGTGAATGAGTGTGTGTGTATATGTGTATGTGAAGTGTCTCAGTATCAGTGTGTGTGGCTGAGTGGTAGAGACCTGAGGATGGCTGAGTAGTAGAGACCTGAGGATGGCTGAGTGGTAGAGACCTGAGGATGGCTGAGTAGTAGAGACCTGAGGATGGCTGAGTGGTGGAGACCTGAGGATGGCTGAGTGGTAGAGACCTGAGGATGGCTGAGTGGTGGAGACCTGAGGATGGCTGAGTAGTAGAGACCTGAGGACGGCTGAGTGGTAGAGACCTGAGGATGGCTGAGTGGTGGAGACCTGAGGACGGCTGAGTGTAGTAGAGACCTGAGGATGGCTGAGTGGTGGAGACCTGAGGATGGCTGAGTGGTGGAGACATGAGGATGGCTGAGTGGTGGAGACCTGAGGATGGCTGAGTGGTGGAGACATGAGGATGGCTGAGTGGTGGAGACCTGAGGATGGCTGAGTGGTGGACAGCTGAGGATGGCTGAGTGGTAGAGACCTGAGGATGGCTGAGTTGTAGAGACCTGAGGATGGCTGAGTGGTAGAGACCTGAGGATTCCTGAGTAGTAGAGACCTGAGGATGGCTGAGTGGTAGAGACCTGAGGATGGCTGAGTGGTAGAGACATGAGGATGGCTGAATGGTAGAGACCTGAGGATGGCTGAGTAGTAGAGACATGAGGAAGGCTGAGTGGTAGAGACCTGAGGATGTCTGAGTGGTGGAGACATGAGGATGTCTTATTGTTCTAGACATGAGGACGTCTGAGTAGTGGAGACATGAGGTCGTCTGAGTAGTGGAGACATGAGGATGTCTTATTGTTCTAGACATGAGGACGTCTGATTGGTAGAGACCTGAGGATGTCTTATTGTTCTAGACATGAGGACGTCTGAGTGGTAGAGACCTGAGGACGGCTGAGTGGTAGAGACCTGAGGATGTCTGAGTGGTAGAGACCTGAGGATGTCTGAGTGGTAGAGACCTGAGGATGGCTGAGTGGTGGAGACCTGAGAATGGCTGGGAGGTGGGACAAAGGAGGTATCAGAGGCATGCTGAGTGGGAATAGGGGCTCTGCGTAAACTAAAACAATGATAACTATCCTAAACGACAATTTTCAAGACATTTTGACATTTGAGAGAGACATACTGGGAGGCATAAAGCAATCACAGGTGTTGATTGGGAGAGCTAGCATAGACAACAACGGGTAAGACAACAGCAGCTAATCAGCTAAGACAACAACAACAGGTAAAATGGAGATGAAAGGCCAGAGAGGGTCAGTTAACTACACACAGGGCCTGAGCTGGAGGCTAGGGGCAACAGATAAACAACAAATAAACAAAATGGAGTACTGTGATTAATGGACAGTCCAGCAGGCATCAGCTATGTAGCCAGGTGATCATAGGGTCCAGTGAACAGCAATAGATGGAACAGGGAAGCCACTGGGTAGTTGTTACTACCTAGCAAGCTGGAGACACAGCGTTTAAAGTTAGCAGACTGGGGCTAGTAGAAGCGCCTGCTCCCACGTCTACTACCTAGCAAGCTGGAGACACAGCATTTAAAGTTAGCAGTCTGGGGCTAGTAGAAGCACCTGCTCCGACGTCTACTACCTAGCAAGCTGGGGACACAGTGTTTAAAGTTAGCAGACCGGGGCTTGTAGAAGCACCTGCTCTGACGTCTACTACCTAGCAAGCTGGGGACACAGCGTTTAAAGTTAGCAGGCCGGGGCTAGTAGAAGCACCTGCTCCGACGTCTGGCAAAGGCCGGTTGGGGGCAGAGCGGATGGAGTTACGTTGGCAGACCAGTTGTGGTGGAATGGCGGGGCTTCGTGTCGGCAAAGCTTGTGAGTTGTGGAAACACTTTGTTGCTTTTATGAATTTTGTCTTGCTGCTTTTTGTTCTATGTTGCTCTGTCTGTATGCTATGTCTTGCTTGTCCTATGTTGCTCTGTCTGTATGCTATGTCTTGCTTGTCCTATGTTGCTATGTCTTGCTTGTTCTGTGTTGCTATTGTCTATATTGTTATTGTTTTTAATAACCTGCCCAGGGACTGCGGTTGAAAATTAGCCGGCTGGCTAAAATCGGCACTGAAACGTTGATTAATGTGCACTGTCCCTGTAAAAATAAAATAAACTCAAAGTCAAACTAAAAGGGTCCAGGCCAGTTGGCGAAAGAAGTATTGTGGTTGTAGTAATTTAGTTTGCTAGCTGTGAGATGCGCCTGGCTCACGGCTAACTGGTGCTAGCTTCAGGACAGGGGTGTTAGCCACTATAGCCTCTCAGTAGCAGCTAGCTAGCAGCGATGATCCGATGCAAAGGTCCAGAGCTTCCTGCAAGGATCCGGTGGACTAGTGTAGTTCATGCAGTGTTGGGGAAGAGTCCGGAAGGCATCAGCTGTGTAGCCAAGTGATCACTGAGCGGGCCGGGAGATGGGCCACTCCTTATCACTTTATCACAGAACTACGTCATACCAGACGAATGTCTGCCTGCTTGAATGCCAACAACTCAGATACACATTAAGACATGAAATGACCCATGGCATCGATAGGACCTCACTCAGAGATAAAATAATATAACATTCAGAATGGGTGAATATTTCCTTTAACCATCAATCAACTACCTCCAGATATCAGTGCATCAGATCTCCCTCTCTGCTCTACTAAACCCTGCTTCCTGTCCTACATAGACTCCTCCTGCAGGGTTCATCTCAGGTCTCTGATGTTTTAGATGTTCTCATAAGGAGAACATTTTTTACATTATTTACATCGTGCAGAAAATATCCATATTAAAGAGAATGCTTTTGTGACGATGAACTGTGAATTTAGTGATATTTTTTAAATTGTTCTAAACAAGATCATAGTAAATTCTAATACCTAATAACGAGCTACAGTCCAGGGTACACAGAGAGCATGTCATGAAGACGGAAACGCCCCTTTTGACATGAGGGTATAAAGGAAAGTGAGATAAGAATGAACATACTAGGCTAAATTTACCACGTGCTGCAGCCGAGGTCTACGACTAGTCCTGACCCCGATACGCAACACGAGGTTGAAGACGAAGAAAAACCTCTGAACAATCAATACTATGTTGGAGTAGCTATTCTACGTAGTGTATCTAGGAACGGGAATCTAAGCAGGACCCTCCGGCTATTCTCGTCAAGTCATCGGTTGTCTCCACGGCTACCCAAGCTGGGAGCGTCAACACGGCTGATTAGCCATCCTCAGAAGACCCCTCTCACAGAACGAGTGCAAGGAAACAGACAACTAAGAGAAAGGACATTGTGACATCTTGTGGACAATCAGAGACTTTACACCCGATAACGAAGTAGGCGGCCATCGAAAGAACAAGGAGTCGGACGAACCTATCCCACTTCAGCGGAACTCGGCCCACGAGGAAGAAGAAGAAGTCCAACAGAGATACCCAACAGAGATACCCAACAGAGATACCTAACAGAGATACCCAACAGAGATACCCAACAGAGATACCCAACAGAGATACCTAACAGAGATACCTAACAGAGATACCTAACAGAGATACCTAACAGAGATACCCAACAGAGATACCTAACAGAGATACCAACAGAGATAACAGAGATACCTAACAGAGATACCTAACAGAGATACCTAACAGAGATACCCAACAGAGATACCCAACAGAGATACCTAACAGAGATACCTAACAGAGATACCCAACAGAGATACCCAACAGAGATACCTAACAGAGATACCCAACAGAGATACCCAACAGAGATACCTAACAGAGATACCCAACAGAGATACCCAACAGAGATACCCAACAGAGATACCCAACAGAGATACCCAACAGAGATACCCAACAGAGACCTTCAACACGTAAATACAATGCATGCATTACACTTCTTACCCATAAGAGCAACAGTTCGGAGCAAGGTGTTAGGGCTAGAAATAAGCGTAGTTTACAAATGCATCCAAGTGTTGCTTTTCTCTCTTTCTCCCTCTCTCTTTAAATCTCCATCTTGCTTAACATCTTTGGGATAGGGGGTGGTATTTTGACGTCCGTATGAAAAGCGTGCCCAAAGTAAACTGCCTGCTACTCAGGCCCAGAAGCTAGGATATGCATATATATATAATTGGTAGATTTGGTTAGAAAACACTCTGAAGTTTCTAAAACTGTTACGATAATGTCTGTGAGGACACCTACACCACCCAATGTCACAGGAAGGCCATAAAGATCATCAAGGACAACAACCACCTGAGCCACTGCCTGTTCACCCCGCTATCATCCAGAAGGCGAGGTCAGTACAGGTGCATCAAAGCTGGGACCGAGAGACAAATTTCATCAATGACTTCAATGGCTGGCACTTTTATAATATTGGGAAATCGTGCCCGATTGCAGTTCCTAGGGCTTCCACTAGATGTCAACAGTCTTTAGAAAGAGTTTCCGGCTGGTATATGGAAAAATGAGCCAGAAAAGGTTGTCTAGGTGGCTCCCATTTTGGCTGTAGTGTTTCCACTAGTGTTTCTCCGGTACATACAAGAGGAAACCAGCTAAACTGAGTTTGTATGGATATAAAAAAGGACTTTATCAAACAAAAGGACCATTTGTAATGTAACTGGGACTTTTTGGAGTGCCACCAGAAGAAGATCTTCAATGTTAAGGCATATATTATATCTCTATTTCAGACTTTCGTGTTGCAACTCCCTGGTTAAAAATTATTTGTTATGCATTTGTGTGCTGGGCGCTGTCCTCAGATAATCGCATGGTTTGCTCGCATGGTTTGCTTTCGCCGTAAAGCCTTTTGGAAATCTGACACAGCGGCTGGATTAACAACTAGTTAAGCTTTACTTTGATGTATTGCACTTGTGATTTCTTGAAAGTTTAATATTTATAGTAATTTCATTTGTATTTGGCGCTCTGCAAATTCACCCGGAAGGTGTCGTCCCACTAATCCGCAAGAAGTTAACACGTGTCATATTGTGTTGGTCCGCTATGGACCTGTTGTCATCGTACTAAGTTCTAATCAATAGCCCAGACTGTGTGTTTGTGTATCTTATGTTAACATTTAGCTTGTTAGTAAATAAATAATCAACTCAATTGGCGTGGTACGGAATGATTAGTTAGACCCAGGTTTTGTGCAGATTTAAAGGACTGTGCGACGTTCAGAATGAGAATGATGGACTGCCATTATATCGAGATTCTGATATATTCTTTGAGTTCATTTGGAAACTAATAAATAAACTTTTCCCGTGGTGCCCCAGGTTACTGAGTTAATGGTTACATGATTAATTTAATTTCATAAACATAGTTAATTATTCAATAAGTAGCATGTCATCACGTTAACAATAGCAACGCCACGACAGTAGTTATAACAAACAGGTTTCTCTCTCCTCTTCAGTAACAGGTGAACTCCTTTGTTCCAGCGTTCTTCAGTCTCCATCTTCAGTATTTCAGAGTTATGGAGAAACTGCTATCCTGTCCTGTTCACACACTCTCCCCAGCTACAACACCATACTGTGGTATCAGCAGGTGGAACACACTCTCCTCAGCTACAACACCATACTGTGGTATCAGCAGGTGGAACACACTCTCCCCAGCTACAACACCATACTGTGGTATCAGCAGGTGGAACACACTCTCCCCAGCTACATCACCATACTGTGGTATCAGCAGGTGGAACACACTCTCCCCAGCTACAACACCATACTGTGGTATCAGCAGGTGGAACACACTCTCCCCAGCTACAACACCATACTGTTGTACCTTGCTATGATCAAGTCTCACTACATAGGTAATCGGGTATCATTTGGGATGCACAATTTTGTATTTCTGTTTCACGTGGAAGGATCATTACTGTAATACCCATGTTTGGATTGTGATGTCATATCCTGTTTTTGTATCTTCCTGCCATGTGAGTTCAGATCACCTCAGATGTTCATCTCGTTGATTTGGGCGTCAAATGTTACGATTTCTCATTCCATTCTTACTTATGGGTAATAACATTAATTTAGGAATGTATCATTTATTTTGATGTCCAGGATGGGCATTTCTGTGCATGTGTCCATCCATTGGGGTATAGGAGAATATCTTCTCTCCACCTCTACCCAGGTCTCTCTCACAGCCTTGAGGTTTATCAGACTCCCTCTGAAGTCTTACTGAAACGTGGAGAGAACGTTCAGATCTTCTGCCACCATGAGAGAACTAACTACAGACTGATGCAGTGGTTCCAGCAGTCACCGGGAGAAAAACAACTAAAATGTATAGCCTATTTATTGTTTAAGTCTCAAACCACGTACATTGAAGAACATCTAAACGTGAGTGGGGATTTGAGTCAGAACCACCCGAAGAATGTTTCTCTGAACATGTTCAACCTTAAAGGTCCCAATCACAGTGCAGTTTATTACTGTGCTGCAAGTGAAGGCCACAGTGTTCCCTCTCTGCACGACAAAAACCCTGTGTGACACAATATGTCTCACTGTAGTAAACTATTTAACAGAACACCTCCCTCACACCTGCGTTGAGGTCTGGATTTGATCCGATATACTGTAACCACAACTAGAATGAGTAGAACGGTCCTCCTCATTCAAGTCAATGATGCCATAATGGGTGGACTGGCAGCCATCCTTTCTAGACATTATATTTCTGTGACTGTGACAACGTTCTGTCGTTACATCGCTGATGAGGTCACTTCCTGTCCTTCTTTCTCCTCTCCAGTCAGTTCAGATGAGATGTCAGTTAGTTGTTGATGTTCAGCTCAAGACTCAACATGATCAGAACCCTCTTACTCGGTTGGCTCTCAGGTAATAACAGTAATCTGACTTAGATATGGTCACTTGTTTAGATGTACAGTACGGGTAATATGTATCTTCATCTCTTACCTATGAAAAATGAAAGATAATGTCTTCTCTCCATCTCTCCTCAGGTCTCTGTCTCAGTGTTGAGGTTCACCAGACTCCCTCTGCAGTCTTCAGCAGACCTGGAGAGAATGTTCAACTCTTCTGCCAACATCCGAAAACAGACTATAGAGTGATATTGTGGTACCAGAAAACACGAGGAGAAACAGCACTGAAACTCATTGGAAATCTGTATCATAAGAATCCAACCATTGAAAGTTCATATGAAAAGCATTTTAATATGAGTGGGGATTTGGGTGGAGGTGGCCCAAAGAATGCCTCTCTGAACATGTTCAACTTGAGACGACCCCAACACAGTGCAGTGTATTTCTGTGCTGCTAGTTATGCACAGTGTTGCAGATTCCCCTGTCTACACTACAAAAACCTTCTCTCATTCACCATCTCACTAGATTATACTGAAGCAACACCTCCCTCACACCTGCACTGAGGTCTGGATTTGATTCAGTGCCAATATAATAAAACAGTACAGCTGTCTGATGCCACGCTGCATTCTGTCATTACATCACTGATGAGGTCACTTCCTGTTCCTCCTCTAAAACAGTACAGCTGTCTTTGAACCTTTATTTAACTAGACAAGTCAGTTAAGAACAAATTCTTATTTTACCCCAGCCAAACCGTCCCCTAATCCAATTGTGTGCCGCCCGATCACGGCAAGTTGTGATACAGCTCGGGATCAAACCAGGGTCTGTAGTGACACCTCTAGCACTGAGATGCAGTGCCTTAGACCGCTGCGCCAGTCGGGAGCCCCTAAATCCTGTCACGTGAAATCTTGCCAGGTTCAGACAACTTGAAACTCGGAAAGATGAGTCCCGAGTTTCCCACCAGGAAAATATAAGAATCATCCAATTGGACGCTCTGTGCTAAAAATAACTGTTCCTGGATACCCCGTTGAACCGTTCGTCCAAACATCCATCGGCTTCCCCACCGAACGGAACCCAAGGCAAGATCTACACCCCTGTCAACTTGACAGAAAACTGTGAGCCTACGAGATCGCCATGATCCACCAGGCCAACTCCCCGCATCCCCGGTCATGCCTGAGGAGTGGCCACAAGATCCAACCCCCCCCGCTAGACCATCTCGATCTTCTGCCAGCCCCATGATCCCCTTAATCTCCCAAGGGATTGAGAGGTTGAGAGGTCATTCACCAGCCCGCTGCACCATATCCTCTCGCCGGCGCCTTACATCCCCAGTCTCGCCTGGCGACCATCACAGATTGGACGGTGGTCAGCCTTTAACTTCTTAAGGTATAGGGGGCAGCATTTTCACTTTTGGATAAATAGCATGCCCAATTTCAACTTCCTGCTACTCATGCCAAGAATATAAGATATGCATATTATTAGTATAGTTGGATAGAAAACACTCTGAAGTTTCTAAAACTGTTTGAATCATGTTTGTGAGTACAACAGAACTTATGTAGCAGACAAAACCCCGAGGACTAACCATTCAGAAAAAAAAAATTCATTGGGGAACTATATTTATAATAAGGAACTTGTTTGCAGTTCCTACCGTTTCCACTGGATGTCACCAGTCTTTGGAAAATGGTTGAGGTTATTCCTTTGTGAAATTAAGAAGTACGGCCATCTTGAAAAAGTGTAACACTGTTGGGAGTTGCACAAGCCTTGAAAAGTAGCGTTGGGTTGTTGTCTTCCTGTATTGAACACAGATAGACCCGTCTTCAATTTGATCGATTATTAACGGTTCCTCCATGACTGGTCAACCCTTTTTTGTCTGGGGGATACCAAAGCCATGCTGTTTTAATTTTACACCAGCTCCCTCAGCCAAGAGAGCCCCGCCAGCAGGTCCACCACTGCCAGTGTCGAACACCCGACGTCACATTGCTCTACATTCCCATATCTGGTCTCCAGACAGCAGAGCTGCCGTGTCTACTCCCCCTGCTGGCCCAGCTGTTACCAAACAACAACTCCACAGCTCCCCCAGCTGGCCTGTGTCTTTGTCTCCTCCTGCTGGCCTGTGTCTCTCTGTCTCCCCCTTCTGGCCTGTGTCTCTGTCTCCCCCTGCTTGCCTATGTCTCTCTGTCTCCCCTGCTGGCCTGTGTCTCTATGTCTCCCCCTGCTGGCCTGTGTCTCTATGTCCCCCCTCCTGGCCTGTGTCTCTGTCTCCCCCTGCTGGCCTGTGTCTCTGTCTCCCCCTGCTGGCCTGTGTCTCTGTCCCCCTGCTGGCCTGTGTCTCTGTCCCCCCTGCTGGCCTGTGTCTCTATGTCTCCCCCTGCTGGCCTGTGTCTATGTCTCCCGCTGGCTGGCCTGTGTCTATGTCTCCCCCTGCTGACATGTCTCTATGTCTCCTTCTGCTGGCCTGTGTAGCTATGTCTCCCCCTGCTGACCGGTGTCTCTGTGTGCCTGCTCCCTCCTTTACTTGGTCTTCTCTGTTGTCCTTGCTCTCGTACCCACCATACCCGGTTCCACGAGGAGGCAAAGTGGGGCTTCTCAGCCCACTCAGTTGCCCCCTCAGTTTTAGTTTGATGTCCCTATATAATAGATGGAGTGTGCCGTGGTGTGTGTAGGGGGACTATGGAATTGGAAAGCCACTGGGGTCGTTAGGTTTGTCTCCTTTGGATTTCCAGAAAAAGCGGTGAGGAAATGCTTCTCATCTGTGGTAGGCTAAGTAAATAAACGTGATACGCCTCCGCCTGTAATATTTTGATTGATAAGGGCGGTGTTATTAACCTCTCTGGGGTAGGGGGAAGTATTTTGCCCAAAGTAAACTGCCTGTTACTCAGGCCCAGAAGCTAGGATATGCATGGATACAGAACACTCTAAAGTTTCTAAAACTGTTAAAATAATGTCTGTGAGTATAACAGAACTGATTCGGCATGCGAAAACCTTATCGGCAGACTCAGTAGCCTCGGTTTTTCGGATGACTGCCTTGCCTGGTTCACCAACTACTTTGCAGACAGATTTCAGTTTGTCAAATCGGAGGGCATGCTGTCCGGTCCTCTGGCAGTCTCTATGGGGGTGCCACAGGGTTCAATCCTCGGGCCGATTCTTTTCTCTGTATATATCAATGATGTTGCTCTTGCTGCGGGCGATTCCCTGATCCACCTCTACGCAGACGACACCATTATATATACATCCGGCCCGTCCTTGGACACTGTGCTATCTAACCTCCAAACGAGCTTCAATGCCATACAACACTCCTTCCGTGGCCTCCAACTGCTCTTAAATGCTAGTAAAACCAAATGCATGCTTTTCAACCGTTCGCTGCACGCCTGACCAGCATCACCACCCTGGATGGTTCCGACCTTGAATATGTGGACATCTATAAGTACCTAGTTGTCTGGCTAGACTGTAAACTCTCCTTCCAGACTCATATCAAACATCTCCAATCTAAATCAAATCTAGAGTCGGCTTTCTATTCCGCAACAAAGCCTCCTTCACTCACGCCGCCAAACTTACCCTAGTAAAACTGACTATCCTACCGATCCTTGACTTCGGCGATGTCATCTATAAAATTGCCTCCAACACTCTACTCGGCAAACTGGATGCAGTTTATCACAGTGCCATCCGTTTTGTCACTAAAGCACCTTATACCACCCACCACTGCGACCTGTATGCTCTAGTCGGCTGGCCCTCGCTACATATTCGTCGCCAGACCAACTGGCTCCAGGTCATCTACAAGTCCATGCTAGGTAAAGCTCCGCCTTATCTCAGTTCACTGGTCACGATGGCAACACCCATCCGTAGCACGCGCTCCAGCAGGTGTATCTCACTGATCATCCCTAAAGCCAACACCTCATTTGGCCGCCTTTCGTTCCAGTTCTCTGCTGCCTGTGACTGGAACGAATTGCAAAAATCACTGAAGTTGGAGACTTTTATCGCCCTCACCAACTTCAAACATCTGCTATCTGAGCAGCTAACCGATCGCTGCAGCTGTACATAGTCTATCGGTAAATAGCCCACCCATTTTTACCTACCTCATCCCCATACTGTTTTTATTTATTTACTTTTCTGCTCTTTTGCACACCAATATCTCTATCTGTACATGACCATCTGATCATTTATCACTCCAGTGTTAATCTGCAAAAATTGTAATTATTCGCCTATCTCCTTATGCCTTTTGCACACAATGTATATAGACTCCCCTTTTTTTTCTACTGTGTTATTGACTTGTTAATTGTTTACTCCATGTGTAACTCTGTGTTGTCTGTTCACACTACTATGCTTTATCTTGGGCAGGTCGCAGTTGCAAATGAGAACTTGTTCTCAACTAGCCTACCTGGTTAAATAAAGGTGAAATAAACAAAAAATTGTAAATAAAAAAAATTGCGGATTTATCGGTGGTGACAGTGTTTCCGAGCCTCAGTGCAGTGGGCAGCTGGGAGGAGGTGCTCTTATTCTCCATGGACTTTACAGTGTCCCAGAACTTTTTGGAGTTTTGCAACAGGTTGCAAATTTCTGTTTGAAAAAGCTAGCCTTTGCTCCCCTAACTGTCTGTGTATATTGGTTCCTAAAAAGAAGAAATTAGGCTGTAATGATCTCAAATTCTAATCATTAGGTCATCACACCATTGATATGGCAACGGATGCTAATAGTTTATCGAATCCCATTGTGACGTAAAGGGGAACACTATTTTGCACGACGGGCCCCAATAAATCAAGGTCTCAACTTACTGTTGCTAGGTAGAATACACAAGGTGCAAATTCAAAATATGATTGTGCAACAGCAGTTCTTCTCTTTGGTCACTCAATTAGCGAGGTCAGCTAATAATTGTTTGATTGGTAAATTAGTCTAGTCAGCTATCTAAACTTGTATGACCGAATACCGCCCGGGAACGCAGGACATGCGCCCAGGGGATTAACGTCTTGGCAAAATGTGTGGAACTGCAAGAAATTAACTTTCAAACTTAAATTTTTCTCTCTGTTGTCAAGAGGGGGGCACTAAAATGTTTTGCCCGCGAGGTGTGGGGGGCTCCCCAACCAAATCTCGCTTAGGGCCCCCAAAAAGATAGGGCCAGCCCTGCCTACTGGGGCACCATCGACAGAAGGCTATATTGCAGGATCACCGCCAACCACCCAGCTATTCTGTGTACCCTTTTCTCTTTTATCTGTTCCAGATCCTTCCTCTCCACGCCACTCCAGAACCCCCATCCGGGCCCAGCTTGGCCCCCTGATCCACCAGGCCCCCAAGCGTTTTCCTAATGCAGATGGTTCTCCAACTAAATATTGTTCTCCTACTGCAGATGGTTCTCCTGCTGCAGATGGTTCTCCTACTGCATATGGTTGTCCTACTACAGATGGTTGTCCTACTACAGATGGTTGTCCTACTGCAGATGGCTCTCCTAATACAGATGGTTCTCCGAATACAAATACACTCAACCAACTATACCTTTCCTCCCTGTGGAACAACCAAGTGTACTCATCCACGCAAACAATCTTGACGTAGTCCACTCCCTCTTCATCATGCCATTCCTTCGCAGACTCACCTGGATTTCTGTCAAACATCAGTTCATTATCCGCTTACATTCACCACAACTGTACAGAAATCCCGGACACCACAATTTTTCCAGAAATTCAGGACCTTGGCTCCAGACTCCATTTTCGGAAGCCATCTTAACCTGAACCCTTCCCTCCTCCACCTGATCGCCCAATGAACTATCCTTCTCAGTCTTGCTCTCCAGACCTTCATTTCTTATTGGACATCCTGGAAATGCTTCCACTCTTTCCACAACAACTACAACATCCCCTTCCACTCCTTTGACCTCATCATCATCATCATCATCACCATCATCCATGACCATTCTTCTCTCTCCATCCGCACGTCCACCATCCAAGTTTACCTCACACCATTAATTTCTTTGTGAAACTCCTTACTGGAGCCTCCTGCCCTGCCATCTCCAGCCCACAAACAACTCAACTCATCAAAGATCTTCAAAGAATAGAACCGGTCCTTTCTTCACTCTGCCTTCCTCCTCACCTCCTGCATCCAGACTCTCAGATCCAGATATCTCCCCCTTTCAGTCGATGCTGTCCTTGAATCCATGTTCCTCCTCACCTCCTGCATCCATACCCTCAGATCCAGATATCTCTCCCTTTCAGTCGATGCTGTCCTTGAATCCATGTTCCTCCTCACCTTCTTCGGATTCCTGAGATGCTATGAATTTACCTCCGCTTCCAACTCCTTCCATCCTGCCCATCACCCCTGCATCTCAGACCTCACCTTTCAATCTCAAGACTTCCTCATCTTCAGCCTCAAAAGAAGCAAGACAGATCAGCCTGTCAAAACCACTACCGTCTTCCTGTTCCACCTCCCTTCCGTCCTCAGCCCTTATGAACTTCTAACCTTCCTCATCCACCTCCGGTCATCCCTCACGACCCCCTCTTCATCACAGAAACCATCGATGTCACCTCCGGCCATTGGTTCCATCTCTTCTCCAAATCCGTTTTTCGACCTATCACTTCTTCGGACACTCCTTCCAGAGCAGTGCCTGCCGCCTCTGCTTCTCACCAAGGGCTGCCAGACCACACAGTTCAACTTCTAGGCCGCTGGTCCTCCCAAGCCTACCACAGCCACATCCGATCCAACCCACAAGATCTCCTCTGAGCCCACAATACCCTCTGTTCTTGAACCATTATCCTTCAGTCCTGACTTTTTGTGGTTTGCACTGCACAAGCCACCTGCTCCGAACAGGACACGTTCCCCAAACACCTAGAGTCCCGATCCCCACCAATCACTCCTTTACGACTCCAATCATCTCTGATGATGTCACTTCCTGTTCCTCCTCTCCTGCCAGTTGAGATGGTTTGTTGGTTGATTCAGATTAGTTGGTTGTTGATGATCATCTCTGATGATGTCACTTCCTGTTCCCCCTCCTCTCCTGACAGTTGAGATGGTTTGTTGGTTGATTCAGATTAGTTGGTTGTTGATGATCATCTCTGACAGTCAACATGTACAAAACTCTCATCATCTACACACTCTTTTGGCTCACAGGTAGTAATCTAGGAAATTAACATTTTTTTTAAATTCATAATATGGTATGATGTATATTCATCCTTTATGTTTGCCTCTGCTAGTGAATGTCTTCTCTCCATCTCTCTCCAGGTCTCTGTCTCAGTGTTGAGGTTCACCAGACTCCCTCTGCAGTCTTCAGCAGACCTGGAGAGAATGTTCAACTCTTCTGCCAACATCAGAAAACAGACTACACACTAATGCTGTGGTACCAGAAATCACAAGGAGAAACAGCACTGAAACTCATTGGATATTTGAATTTTAATTCTCAAACCATTGAGAGTTCATATGAAAAGCATTTTAATATGAGTGGGGATTTGGGTGGAGGTGGCCCAAAGAATGCCTCTCTGAACATGTTCAACTTGAGACGACCCCAACATAGTGCAGTGTATTTCTGTGCTGCTAGTTATGCACAGTGTTGCAGATTCCCCTGCCTACGCTACAAAAACCTTCTCTCATTCACTGTCTCAGTACAGCTGTCTGATGCCACACTGCATTTTGTCATTATGTCACTGATGAGGTCACTTCCTGTTCCTCCTCTCCAGTCAGTTCAGATGAGATGAGATGTCAGGTGGTTGTCAGCGAACACTAAGGCCCTGTCTAGACTTGACAGTTCATGCAGCTTTAGTGTTCTGATCATAGAGATCTGATCATGGAATTCCCAACACTTCATGAATCTACACATACATTTAAATGTCCGTGTCCACAGTGTGTCTGGATTTGAGAGAGAGAGAGAAGGGGAGAGAGAGAAGGGGAGAGAGAGAGAAGTGGAGAGAGAGAAGGGGAGAGAGAGAGAGAAGGGGAGAGAGAGAGAAGGGAGAGAGAGAAGGGGAGAGAGAGAGAAGTGGAGAGAGAGAAGGGGAGAGAGAGAAGGGGAGAGAGAGAGAGAAGGGGAGAGAGAGAGAAGGGGAGAGAGAGAGAAGGGGAGAGAGAGAGAAGTGGAGAGAGAGAAGGGGAGAGAGAGAGAGAGAGAAGGGGAGAAAGAGAAGGGGAAAGAGAGAAGTGGAGAGAGAAGGGGAGAGAGAGAGAGAAGGGGAGAGAGAGAGAAGGGGAGAGAGAGAAGGGGAGAGAGAGAAGGGGGAGAGAGAGAGAAGGGGAGAGAGAGAGAAGGGGAGAGAGAGAGAGAAGGGGAGAGAGAGAGAGAAGGGGAGAGAGAGAAGGGGAGAGAGAGAAGTGGAGAGAGAGAGAAGTGGAGAGAGAGAGAAGTGGAGAGAGAGAGAAGTGGAGAGAGAGAGAAGTGGAGAGAGAGAAGTGGAGAGAGAGAGAAGTGGAGAGAGAGTGAAGTGGAGAGAGAGTGAAGGGGAGAGAGAGAGAAGGGGAGAGAGAGAGAAGGGGAGAGAGAGTGAAGGGGAGAGAGAGAGAAGGGGAGAGAGAGAGAAGGGGAGAGAGAGAGAGAAGGGGAGCGAGAGAGCGACAAGTTTTGTGACCTGTTGCCACAAGAAAAGGGCAACCAGTGAAGAACAAACACCATTGTAAATACAACCCATATTTATGTTAATTTATTTTACCTTTTGTCATTTAACTATTTGCACATCGTTACAACCCTGTATATAGATATAATATGACATTTGAAACGTCTATAATTTTGGAACTTCTGTGAGTGTTAATGTTAACTGTTCATTTTGGAAAAAATGATCTACTTCACTTGCTTTGGCAATGTTAACATGTGTTTCCCATACCAATAAAGCCCCTCAAATACCTGTACCTGGGCTCCCGAGAGGCGCAACGGTTTAAGGCACTGCATCTTGAGGCGTCACTACAGATACCCTGGTTCGAATCCAGGCTGTATCACAACACGGCCGTGATTGGAAGTCCCATAGGGGCGGCGCACAATTGACTCGGCATCGTCCGGGTTTGGCTGGTGTAGGCCGTCATTGTAAATTGACTTGCCAAGTTAAATAAAGATGAAATAAAAATGAACAGTAAACTCCACCCACAACCTCTCACACAGATGTTATTGGCAGTTACCTGACAGAAAAAACACATGATGGACAGTTTCACTATTTACACTGGAAACACATGATGGACAGTTTCACTATTTACACTGGAAACACATGATGGACAGTTTCACTATTTACACTGGAAACACATGATGGACAGTTTCACTCGTGACACTGAAAGGACACCCTTGTCCGATTCCCAGCTCGACCCGTGCCAACCAGCTGTTAGTGGCCAGGGCTCCATGTAGAACCATCCACTGGAGGTCCCCTGACCTCTTTGATACTGGGAGTTTGAAGAACCACCTCCATCTTAAACTCACCATACTCCTGTCAGGCTCTTAATGTTCCTCACCTTAACGCAAAGGTTGAGAGGGCTTTACCTCTTACCCCCTCAAACTCCCTCAGGCTCGGGAGGGTCCAAAAGTCCTCAAATCTACCAAGTCCAACAGGCCCTTGCCGTCACCTGCAGTGGCGAAACATTGGTGGCCCCTCCCCCTTTGGCCAGTCAAACATCCCCCTTACCGGCTCAGACAGTGCCTCCTGGACCTCCCCCAGGAATCTCTCCATCAGCCTAAGAGATGTTAGTCCTGTTTGTTGTGCTAGGACTTCCGGGGTTTTTCAACCCCTCCTCCCCCGTCAACCGCAGGCTCTACGACCCAGCCTTTGTAAACCCGCTCTGCCATCAGTCGGCTGAAGGGTGGCCGACTGAACCGATCTCAAAAAGGATTTCTGGGTTGTGGAAGATAGGCTCCTCCCACACCCGTCTCACCCAGACTGGCCTACTGAGCCACCCTCCCACCTTGACCATACATGATGCCCCAGAAATCAACATCTTCACACAGGCCAAAAACTTTTCCCCAAACCCAAACACACAGACATCCCATGAAACAGAAACTCACGGTCCACTTTTTTGTTTTCTTTTGTTCTACTGTATTATTGACTGTATGTTTGTTTATCCCATGTGACTGTATGTTTGTTTATCCCATGTGACTGTATGTTTGTTTATCCCATGTGACTGTATGTTTGTTTATCCCATGTGACTGTATGTTTGTTTATCCCATGTGACTGTATGTTTGTTTATCCCATGTGACTGTATGTTTGTTTATCCCATGTGACTGTATGTTTGTTTATCCCATGTGACTGTATGTTTGTTTATCCCATGTGACTGTATGTTTGTTTATCCCATGTGACTGTATGTTTGTTTATCCCATGTGACTGTATGTTTGTTTATCCCATGTGACTGTATGTTTGTTTATCCCATGTGACTGTATGTTTGTTCTACTGTATTATTGACTGTATGTTTGTTTTATTCCATGTGTTACTCTGTGTTGTTGTTTGTGTCGAACTGCTTTGCTTTATATTAGCCAGGTTGCAGTTGTAAATGAGAACTTGTTCTCAACTTGCCTACCTGGTTAAATAAAGGTGACATTTAAAAAACTCTATCATAAGCCTTCTCTTGGTCTAAAGAGACCCGTCCAAAGTTCACATTATAAACTCTCAACAGGTCCAACAAGTCCCTGATTAAGAACAAGTTCTCCAGGATTGAGCATCCCGGTACACAATATGTCTGGGCCTTGTGTACTATAGAGTCTAGATGAGACTTCAGTCTGTTAGCGAGGACCTTGGCAAATATCTTGTAGTCCGCACAGAGTAATGCCACAAGGCTCCAGTTCTTAAGTTCACACAAAGTAGAGTCTCCTACTCTGACGCACTCACGCAAAGGGACAGGGAGTTCATCGACACCCCCCCGGTGCACGGCCGGGTGACATCTGGGTTATGGCCTCTGCCAGTACATGGGACAACAGGGGAATGTCCATTTCATCCCTATGTGCCAGAGAGAGCTGAGGGAGTTC
>NC_056436.1:4263855-4291355 GCF_018296145.1 Oncorhynchus tshawytscha | reverse complement strand
TATCAGGTGAAGGTAGGGTTCAGTATATCAGGTGAAGGTAAGGTTCAGTATATCAGGTGAAGGTAAGGTTCAGTATATCAGGTGAAGGTAAGGTTCAGTATATCAGGTGAAGGTAAGGTTCAGTATATCAGGTGAAGGTAAGGTTCAGTATATCAGGTGAAGGTAAGGTTCAGGTGAAGGTATCAGGTAGTTAGTAGCTGATCTGTTTTATTATTGTCTCTCTGTGTTTCATTGTCTCTCTCTTCTCCCGCTGTCTTCTCCCTAAGGTTCCTGTGTGTCCCTCTCCGTCCAACAATCTCCTCAACATCTCACCAAGAGGCCAGGAAACACCTTAAAGATGACCTGCAGTCACCATGACAGAAACTATGATCAGATCTACTGGTACCGTCAGACAGATGGACAAAAGCTCCAGCTCATCGGCTTCCTGTCCTTTAAACAAGCTTTAGATGTTGCGGAAAACTTTAACATCTCAGGCGACGCAGAGGATGAGGGTTTTCTGGGGTCGCTTGCAGTGAGGGTTGATGACACTGGGCTATATTATTGTTCTGTGAGTAAAGCACAGTGAATCAGCTACACTTTGCACTACACACAAAACCCCTCCCTCTACACTACACCAAAGATTGTCTATTATATTGACAAGATATTCGAGTGACTGCTCCAACAATGGAAAAACAACATGTCTACAAAGACAGAAGGCAGGCAGGAAGACATGAGATCAGGTGGGACCATTCTAGCCAATAAGATGGCAGATATGCGTGTGAATAACAGGCCATAGAGATAGATAGAGTCATCTTTGTATCTGTGCCAATATAGCGTCTGTGACAGCATGGGCAGCGCCATTGAGGCTATCTCCATTTTAAAGTAGTACATTTTCTTCTTCTTCAATGAACTCACCAGCTTATAGTAGAAAAAAACAGAAATGATTTACCTCTGGTTCATTCAGCCATTCCTATGGGAAAAGTAATGGGGGAAGAATAGGGTTTTGGAATTCAACGGTGAAAAGAAGGTCTGAGGTTAACACACAGGATTAGGAGATCTTATACATTTTGTTCTATGAGATAATATCAGTCAGGTAACATGACGTTTATTAATTATAAAATCTTTGTATGCTTTATGTGGTTTTTCTGATTACATAAATGCTTCGAAAATCTGATGAAGATGACGTCATAGAACCAAACATATAATATTTATCCATGAAACCCTACTCCATTCATTATCCCTGTAGGCTTTGTCCAACGAACCATGGCGGAGTTAATGCCTACAAAAAGATGCCATTACCACACAGTTGACTACTTTAAAATGGTGGAATCCCTCACTGGTAATGTGTATGCTAAAACGGGTTGTATCCATGATGAGTCCTCTGTATATCTCTATGACAAAAGGCACAACTCTGATATAAAGTAGATTAATTCAAAGAAGCCAAAATGCCATGTGCGTCTACTTATACCAGTGCATTCGTATAAATCTAACCATTATGAAACTTCTATCAGATCAAATAAGCTTTGGTCCACTTTTTGCTGACCAAATTCGACACTCTCATTGACTTCGCTATTTTCACGGACAGATTTTGGGGGCGGAGTAAAATCTCTCGCTTTGCTTCTTCCTCTCGGACTACACACAAAACAAAACCCCTCCCCTCCTCCTCCTCTTCTTCCCTCCCATATGACCCGCCCATGTGCATTACATAAATCCTATGGGAGACTGCTATGTGGAGACAGTACATAACTCCTATGGGAGACTGCTATGTGGCGACAGTACATAACTCCTATGGGAGACTGCTATGTGGAGACAGTACATAACTCCTATGGTAGACTGCTATGTGGAGACAGTACATAACTCCTATGGGAGACTGCTATGTGGAGACAGTACATAACTCCTATGGGAAACTGCTATGTAGAGACAGTACATAACTCCTATAGGAGACTGCTATGTGGAGACAGTACATAACTCCTATAGGAGACTGCTAGGGAGACAGTACATAACTCCTATAGTAGACTGCTATGTGGAGACAGTACATAACTCCTATGGGAGACTGCTATGTAGAGACAGTACATAACTCCTATAGGAGACTGCTAGGGAGACAGTACATGACTCCTATAGTAGACTGCTCTGTGGAAAAAGTACATAACTCCTATGGGAGACTGCTATGTAGAGACAGTACATGACTCCTATAGTAGACTGCTCTGTGGAAAAAGTACATAACTCCTATGGGAGACTGCTATGTAGAGACAGTACATACCTCCTATAGTAGACTGCTATGCCAGTAAATAGTAATGGAAATAAAGTACACCCTTGTCCTGTTATTTTGACAACATTGTGGTGAATTATCATTGATGTTCCTGTCTCAGATGTTCCATTTATCTTAGCATCTGCTGCAGTGAAAAAGTCAACAAAGTATTGACCTCCTCTGTTGTTGTCTCTCTGTCCTTTCTCACAGGCAAGAATCACGTAGATACAGTATATCCACTGTGACGTCATAGCGCCGTACTCCTCCTCCACCGACAACTACCCTGACATGTTGTGGTACCAACCCCAAGGGAGGACAGAGAACTGTTGGAATACTACACTATGATATCTGCCTTCGAGCGGAACGTTGGGCCTAACAGGTCATTCCAAGGCCAAAGCCACCATTTCTGATATAAAACCCTACAGACAGGTAATGCGTATCGCTGTGCAGCCAGTCAGATTCAGTCCCTCAACCAACATTAAAAAAAGACTGCCGTCGTATCGAACAACCTCCAGCATTCTCTGACTGTCTGGTGATGGACGTGTGGTTTTCGATAGAGCCAGAATGGTAGTCCACACACAGCATGAATTGCAGTTGTATTAGGTAGTCGTTGGGGAATTTTTAGATTACTTGTTAGATTTGTGTATATTAGGTAGTTGTTGGGGAATTGTTAGATTACTTGTTAGATATTACTGCATGGTCGGAACTAGAAGCACAAGCATTTCGCTACACTCACATTAACATCTGCTAACCATGTGTATGTGACCAGTAACATTTGATTTAGATTTTTATTTAATAACTGATCGTAAGTAGCACAGTCTACTCTTTGGTTATCGCTGAGTTCATTTTTTGTGTCTCGATGGAATTTGTGTTTTACCCCCAACACCACTTTCGATCAATTTGAATAGCAGACCCTCATGCCAAATTGAGTCAAACACTTTTTTGAAATCTACAAAGCATGAGAAGACAAGGTGAGGGTAAGGTTCAGTATATCAGGTGAAGGTAAGGTTCAGTATATCAGGTGAAGGTAAGGTTCAGTATATCAGGTGAGGATAAGGTTCAGTATATCAGGTGAAGGTAAGGTTCAGTATATCAGGTGAAGGTAAGGTTCAGTATATCAGGTGAAGGTATATCAGGTGAAGGTAAGGTTCAGTATATCAGGTGAAGGTAAGGTTCAGTATATCAGGTGAAGGTAAGGTTCAGTATATCAGGTGAAGGTAAGGTTCAGTATATCAGGTGAAGGTAAGGTTCAGTATATCAGGTGAAGGTAAGGTTCAGTATATCAGGTGAAGGTAAGGTTCAGTATATCAGGTGAGGATAAGGTTCAGTATATCAGGTGAGGATAAGGTTCAGTATATCAGGTGAGGATAAGGTTCAGTATATCAGGTCAAGGTAAGGTTCAGTATATCAGGTCAAGGTAAGGTTCAGTATATCAGATGAAGGTAAGGTTCAGTATATCAAATAAGGTTCAGTATATCAGGTGAAGATAAGGTTCAGTATATCAGGTGAAGGTAAGGTTCAGTATATCAGGTGAATATAAGGTTCAGTATATCAGGTGAAGGTAAGGTTCAGTATATCAAATAAGGTTCAGTATATCAGGTGAAGGTAAGGTTCAGTATATCAAATAAGGTTCAGTATATCAGGTGAAGATAAGGTTCAGTATATCAGGTGAAGGTGAGGTTCAGGTGAAGATAAGGTTCAGTATATCAGGTGAAGGTAAGGTTCAGTATATCAGGTGAAGGTAAGGTTCAGTATATCAGGTGAAGGTAAGGTTCAGTTTATCAGGTGAAGGTAAGGTTCAGTATATCAGGTGAAGGTAAGGTTCAGGTGAAGATAAGGTCCAGTATATCAGGTGAAGATAAGGTTCAGTATATCAGGTGAAGGTAAGGTTCAGGTGAAGATAAGGTTCAGTATATCAGGTGAAGATAAGGTTCAGTATATCAGGTGAAGGTAAGGTTCAGTATATCAGGTGAAGGTAAGGTTCAGTATATCAGGTGAAGGTAAGGTTCAGTTTATCAGGTGAAGGTTCAGTATATCAGGTGAAGGTAAGTAAGTGTTGCACCACCCTACCGCAACTTAGTGGTGCAACACCCTTCAATTCTCAGCCTCCAGTATTTATGCTGCAGTAGTTTATGTGTCGGGGGGCTGGGGTCAGTTTGTTATATCTGGAGTACTTCTCCTGTCCTATTCGGTGTCCTGTGTGAATCTAAGTGTGCGTTCTCTAATTCTCTCCTTCTCTCTTTCTTTCTCTCTCTCGGAGGACCTGAGCCCTAGGACCATGCCCCAGGACTACCTGACATGATGACTCCTTGCTGTCCCCAGTCCACCTGGCCATGCTGCTGCTCCAGTTTCAACTTCCACCTGACTGTGCTGCTGCTCCAGTTTCAACTGTTCTGCCTTATTATTATTCGACCATGCTGGTCATTTATGAACATTTGAACATCTTGGCCATGTTCTGTTATAATCTCCACCCGGCACAGCCAGAAGAGGACTGGCCACCCCACATAGCCTGGTTCCTCTCTAGGTTTCTTCCTAGGTTTTGGCCTTTCTAGGGAGTTTTTCCTAGCCACCGTGCTTCTACACCTGCATTGCTTGCTGTTTGGGGTTTTAGGCTGGGTTTCTGTACAGCACTTTGAGATATCAGCTGATGTACGAAGGGCTATATAAATAAATTTGATTTGATTTGATTTGATTTGATTTGATTCACTTGAAGCGGTAGGAAACAAATTAATGTGGCAGCATCTCTCACAAAAACAGATCAAAAATGTATATTATATATAATTGTCTACGATTAAGTCCAAGGATGTTTCAAGCACCAAATTGAGGAAATGTCTGACTTTTAAGGTAGGCCTATTCCAGTACTTGAATTTCTGGAACTCCAAATTCAAGTTCAACTAGGCTACTTTAAACTCCTTGTATTGTTTAAAATTGCAGGTTTAATATGGAAACCAAAATGTATTTGTCATGCTAGTTAATTTTTACAGGCAAGTCAGAACAAATTCTTATTTTCAATGACAGCCTAGGAACAGTGGGTTAACTGCCTGTTCAGGGGCAGAAGGACAGATTTGTTCCTTGTCAGCTTGGGGGTTTGAACTTGCAACCTTCCGGTTACTCGTCCAATGCTCTAACCACTAGGCTACCCTGCCGCCCCATTGCCAGATCGTATTGTGAATGAGCCCACCAGGCTACCCTGCCGCCCCATTGCCAGACCGTATTGTGAATGACCCCACTAGGCTCACATAAGGTGATGTCATTATACCCAGAATAATTAATGGGAATAACTTTGGGCGTTGAGCAATAGTCTGTCCTACGCAATTGCGCACAGCAGACCTGGTGTCCAATCTGAGGACACAAAAACATATGAAAACATCATTTAACATCTCTGTTAAATCTAAGGAGATGATTGACATCAATTCGCCAGAGATATTAGATCCAACATGGATCCAGGTACAACTGTCTTCACCAGCATAACAAATGAGAAAATATAATGTTTTCCCAGCATTTGGGCTGTTGTTTACATCACAACAGCTGTTTGTCACTTGACTGTCATTCAGAAAATTCCTTTCCTGGATCAGATGATGTTGTGAGAGTATATCATGGTGTAAATAAATAGCTGGACACAAAAATGCACATCCAACAAGATTTATGCATAATCATTGAGGAACCACTGTAATGACAGTATCGATTTAGGTTTTAAGTATCAAGGTCATTTGACTCTTTCAGTTAGAAGCATTTGATTTTGCACATTCTTTTTTGGGGGGGGGGATTTGTGTGCCCATGAAAACTGTTTTCTCCACATAAGGATAACATAAGGAGACACTAAATGTTAAGTAGTTACACTGCATTTCTGAGATCTCTATACAGAAATGTGTCCATGATTATTACAGGGGTTAAGTTCAATGTCTAATTTAGCTGATTAATGCTTAATTAAACTCTACATGATCAGTGAGTGGGTTCCCTGTGGGACGGTTGAGCTAACGTAGGCTAATGTGATTAGCATGAGGTTGTAAGTAACAAGAACATTTCCCAGGACATAGACATATCTGATATTGGCAGAAAGCTTAAATTCTTGTTAATCTAACTGCACTGTCCCCTTTACAGTAGCTATTACAGTGAAAGAATACAATGCTATTGTTTGAGGAGAGTGCACAGTTATGAACCTGAAAAGTTATTAATAAATAAACAAATAACATTTGGGTAGTCTTGATACAAAATGTTGAACAGAAATGCAATGGTTCATTGTCTAACACTTATAGTCTAAAACTTTGCACATACACTGCTGCCATCTAGTGGCCAAAATCTAAATTGCACCTGGGCTGGAATAATACATTATGGCCTTTCTCTTGCATTTCATAGATGATGGTACAAAAACAATTCATGTTTTTTTTCTTTGTATTATCTTCTACCAGATCTATTGTGTTATATTCTCCTACATTAATTTCACATTTCCACAAACTTCAAAGTGTTTCCAATCAAATGGTACCAATAATATACATATCCTTGCTTCAGGTCCTGAGCTACAGACAGTTAGATTTGGGTATGTCATTTTAGCAGAAAATTGGGGGGGGGGGAAAGGGGCGGATCCTTAAATATGATATAACGGCAACTTCTGCAGCCATAAAGGTGATGTTTTATGTCAAGACATCAACCATGAGAGATGGGTTAAACATAGCTTTTAAATCAAACTGTGAATTTGATTGAATATATCTATGTTCCCCCTTATATCTTAATGTAATGACATACAAAGAGAGAAAGGAGGATGGAAAGAGAGGAAGGAGGAGGGTGATTAGAGGAAGGAGGAGGGAAAGAGAGGAAGGAGGAGGGGAGAAGGAGGTGAGGAGAGGGGAAGGAGGAGAGGAAGGAGGAGGGTGATTAGAGGGAGGAGGGGGTAGAGAGGAAGGAGGAGGGTGATTAGAGGAAAGAGGGTAGAAGGAGGAGAGGAGAGGGGAAGGAGGAGAGGAAGGAGTACCTGAAAAGAGGAAGGAGGAGAGGAAAAGAGGAAGGAGGATGGGAAGAGAGGAAGGAGGAGGGAAATAGGTAGGAGGAAGGGAGAGGAGGAGTGGAGAGAGGAAGGAGGGGAATAGAGAGAGGAGGAGGAGGAGAGAGGAATGAGAGGGGGGAGTGAGAGAGAGAGAGAGAGAGAGAAAGAGAGAGAGGAGAGTGAACGGAGGAGAGGTTCAGACTGTCCCTCTTTCTCTCAGTCCTCTGATGTCTGTCAGGATGAAGTTGTTGTGTGTGACTCTGGTTCTCCTCCTCACTGCAAGTAAGAACTGTCCTCTACTTACACACATGACAGGCTTCACAAATCAGCAGTGTGGAAACTGATATCCTGCGTGTTCAAAGTCAACCTGATCATTGTTCCTGCGATCATTGAAATGACAGAAATGATTTTAAATTCGAATCACTTTCAGGTTGATGATACTTTATAGATGTTTTAATGTTTTATGTCTGGTTTTCTTCACAGATTTCTGTGACGGTATAACAGTTCAACAGTCTCCTGTCCTGTCTGTGTGTAGAGAAGGAGATGCGTCAGTCACTCTACGGTGTTACCACGACGACAGCAGCTACTACTACATGTTCTGGTACCGACAGAGAGACAACAACATGGAGATGCTGACATATTCTCAGGGTCAAGGCGTGTGGGAAATACAACCTCCCTTTGAGAAGGATGTACATTACACCATGAGCAGGCCGGAGCTGACTAGATCCACTCTGGAGATCAAGAACCTGGAGGTCGGGGACGGGGCTGTGTATTACTGTGCTTCCAGTACAGCACCATGACTCAGAACAGATACACTTCCTTACAACAACCCTTGAAGCCACAGGAGGAGGGGGGGAGAAACCACAGCAGAGAGAAGGGGAGAGGAGGGGTAGTGGGGGTGTAGTTGGTGACATCTCTAATTTCTTGGTATTTTGTTATTCGTCCTCCATTTATAACCTTTTATTTTAATTGTAGACGTTTTTTCAATTTTAAAACATGACCAAAAAACAAGCAGTGAAGAAGAACAATATTCTCATGTTGGGGCTCTCCGTCTTCTTCTGGACTTAGGGCTCTCCGTCTTCTTCTGGACTTAGGGCTCTCCGTCTTCTTCTGGACTTAGGGCTCTCCGTCTTCTTCTGGACTTAGGGCTCTCCGTCTTCTTCTGGACTTAGGGCTCTCCGTCTTCTTCTGGACTTAGGGCTCTCCGTCTTCTTCTGGACTTAGGGCTCTCCGTCTTCTTCTGGACTTAGGGTCTTCTTCTGGACTTAGGGCTCTCCGTCTTCTTCTGGACTTAGGGCTCTCCGTCTTCTTCTGGACTTAGGGCTCTCCGTCTTCTTCTGGACTTAGGGCTCTCCGTCTTCTTCTGGACTTAGGGCTCTCCGTCTTCTCCTGGACTTAGGGCTCTCCGTCTTCTTCTGGACTTAGGGCTCTCCGTCTTCTCCTGGACTTAGGGCTCTCCATCTTCTTCCATCTTCTTCTGGACTTAGGGCTCTCCGTCTTCTTCTGGACTTAGGGCTCTCCGTCTTCTTCTGGACTTAGGGCTCTCCGTCTTCTTCTGGACTTAGGGCTCCTCATCTTCTTCTGGACTTAGGGCTCTCCGTCTTCTTCTGGACTTAGGGCTCTCCGTCTTCTGCTGGACTTAGGGCTCTCCGTCTTCTTCTGGACTTAGGGCTCTCCGTCTTCTTCTGGATTTAGGGCTCTCCGTCTTCTTCTGGACTTAGGGCTCTCCGTCTTCTTCTGGACTTAGGGCTCTCCGTCTTCTTCTGGACTTAGGGCTCTCCGTCTTCTTCTGGACTTAGGGCTCTCCGTCTTTTTCTGGACTTAGGGCTCTCCGTCTTCTTCTGGACTTAGGGCTCTCCGTCTTCTTCTGGACTTAGGGCTCTCCATCTTCTTCTGGACTTAGGGCTCTCCGTCTTCTGCTGGACTTAGGGCTCTCCGTCTTCTTCTGGATTTAGGGCTCTCCGTCTTCTTCTGGACTTAGGGCTCTCCGTCTTCTTCTGGACTTAGGGCTCTCCGTCTTCTTCTGGACTTAGGGCTCTCCGTCTTCTTCTGGACTTAGGGCTCTCCGTCTTCTTCTGGACTTAGGGCTCTCCGTCTTCTTCTGGACTTAGGGCTCTTCGTCTTCTTCTGGACTTAGGGCTCTCCGTCTTCTTCTGGACTTAGGGCTCTCCGTCTTCTGCTGGACTTAGGGCTCTCCGTCTTCTTCTGGACTTAGGGCTCTCCGTCTTCTTCTGGACTTAGGGCTCTCCGTCTTCTTCTGGACTTAGGGCTCTCCGTCTTCTTCTGGACTTAGGGCTCTCCGTCTTCTTCTGGACTTAGGGCTCTCCGTCTTCTTCTGGACTTAGGGCTCTCCGTCTTCTTCTGGACTTAGGGCTCTCCGTCTTCTTCTGGACTTAGGGCTCTCCGTCTTCTTCTGGACTTAGGGCTCTCCGTCTTCTTCTGGACTTAGGGCTCTCCGTCTTCTTCTGGACTTAGGGCTCTCCGTCTTCTCCTGGACTTAGGGCTCTCCGTCTTCTTCTGGACTTAGGGCTCTCCGTCTTCTTCTGGACTTAGGGCTCTCCGTCTTCTGCTGGACTTAGGGCTCTCCGTCTTCTTCTGGACTTAGGGCTCTCCGTCTTCTGCTGGACTTAGGGCTTATTTCGATCCACATCACAGAAGTTCAGCTTTACAGCGTGACTGAAATTGAAAAGCCATGTTCCCGCTTAATCGGAGACTGCATTCAGTGAACCAGTCGGCTCAATCGGATCAGAAAAATACCTTTCAAATTTTGATTGCGGAATCTGTGACGCTTCAGTGTTACGGATTGAATAGAAAAACCATCTTCCTGTTAATGTTTTTGAAATCAGAAAACTGTTCAGATTTGAGTTTTGTGACCTCTTAATCGCTGGCCTAGTCAGTGATTCTAAGGTCATACGTCATGTCTATATTAGATTTTGATTGGCCAATGCATGTCAGAGTTTTTCTCCTCCTCTTTTCTCCACCATTATTCCTGACCGACATTTGTCACCTCAGCTGAGAACTCCTATATGGTCGCCAGATCGCTAGTTTTCTTGGTAAAAGGGAGTTTGAAATATTATAGGCACTTTTTGAAATGACCTCCAAGACATTTCACCAAGTTGTCAACAGAGACACCTGAACCACAGAGAAGTTGTCAACAGAGACACCTGAACCACAGAGAAGTTGTCAACAGAGACACCTGAACCACAGAGAACTTGTCAACAGAGACACCCGAACCACAGAGAAGTTGTCAACAGAGACACCTGAACCACGGAGAAGTTGTCAACAGAGACACCTGAACCACAGAGAATTTGTCAACAGAGACACCTGAACCACAGAGAACTTGTCAACAGAGACACCCGAACCACAGAGAAGTTGTCAACAGAGACACCGAACCACAGAGAAGTTGTCAACAGAGACACCTGAACCACAGAGAAGTTGTCAACAGAGACACCCGAACCACAGAGAAGTTGTCAACAGAGACACCTGAACCACGGAGAAGTTGTCAACAGAGACACCTGAACCACAGAGAAGTTGTCAACAGAGACACCCGAACCACAGAGAAGTTGTCAACAGAGACACCTGAACCACAGAGAAGTTGTCAACAGAGACACCCGAACCACAGAGAAGTTCAATATTTTTGGTTAAATTCTCAGCAATATTCACAATTGAATTCAGGACAGAATGCTTGAATAGTATTTGTTTATGTTGTAGCTAGGTAACTGTTGTTAGCTAGCGGGTCATAGCTTACTCTCCAACCGGTGACAGAGGAGCAATACCTCTGCTATCAGGAATGTGCACAGGGGCCAGCAAATTGAGGGTACATGACTCCTTGCCCACCCCAGCATTGGCCCCCACACAGACAGAGGTATACTTACCAGCTTATTTTTAAAATTGTATTTAACCTGGCAAGTCAGTTAAGAACAAATCCTTATTTACAATGACGGCCTACCCGGGCCAAACACTCCCCTAACCCGGACGACGCTGGACCAATTGTGCGCCGCCCTGTGAGTGATACAGCCCATGATCGAACCTGGGTTTGTAGTGACGCCTCTAGAACTGTGATGCAGTGCCTTAGACAGCCACGCCACCCAGTCCCCTTCTTCCACAAGCCGAAGAGGACTGTAACGTTAGTAAACAGCCACTGGGAGCGGGAGGACATTTGTCCATCAGGTTCATTATTTAATTGAATTCATAACTTTTTTCACAAGCTCCTTTGCTGCATCTAAGTAAGCTAACATTCACTAGAACCAGTCCTCAGGCCATCAGACTGTTAAATAGTCACCACTAGCCGGCCTCCGCCCAGTATCCTGTCTGAACGTTAGACACTGTTACTAGCCGGCTACCACCCGGTACTCAACCCTGCACCTTAGAGACTGTTGTCCTATGTACAGATATGCATCTGTTGGTCATAGATACCTTAAAAAAAGGTAGGGGTGTGGATCAGAAAACCAGTCAGTATCTGGTGGGACCACCATTTGCCTCATGCAGCGCGACACATCTCCTTCTCATAGAGTTGATCAGGCTGTTGATTGTGGCCTGTGGAATGTTGTCCCACTCCTCTTCAATGGCTGTGGGAAGTTGCTGGATGTTGGCGGAAACTGGAACACGCTGTCGTACACACCGTTCCACAGCATCCCAAACTTGCTCAATGGGTGACGTGTCTGGTGAGTATGCAGGGCAGGGAAGAATTGGGAAATTTTCAGCTTCCAGGAATTGTGTACAGATCCTTGTGACATGGGGCCGTGCATTATCATGCTAAAACATGAAGTGATGGTGGCGGATGAACGGCACGACAATGGGCCTCAGGATCATCACGGTATCTCTGTGCATTCAAATTGCCATCGATAAAATGCAATTGTGTTCATTGTCCGTAGCTTAGGCCTGCCCCGTACCATAACCGCACCGCCATCAAGGGACACTGTTCACAACATTGACATCAGCAAAATTGCCGAATTCACACACTTATCAAGAGAACATCCCTGGTGCTCTTTACTGCCTCTGATCTGGCGGACTCACTAAACAGAGAACATCCCTGGTCATCCCTACTGCCTCTGATCTGGAGGACTCACTAAACAGAGAACATCCCTGGTCATCTCTACTGCCTCTGATCTGGAGGACTCACTAAACAGAGAACATCCCTGGTCATCTCTACTGCCTCTGATCTGGAGGACTCACTAAACAGAGAACATCCCTGGTCATCCCTACTGCCTCTGATCTGGAGGACTCACTAAACAGAGAACATCCCTGGTCATCCCTACTGCCTCTGATCTGGAGGACTCACTAAACAGAGAACATCCCTGGTCATCCCTACTGCCTCTGATCTGGAGGACTCACTAAACAGAGAACATCCCTGGTCATCCCTACTGCCTCTGATCTGGAGGACTCACTAAACAGAGAACATCCCTGGTCATCTCTACTGCCTCTGATCTGGAGGACTCACTAAACAGAGAACAGCCCTGGTCATCCCTACTGCCTCTGATCTGGAGGACTCACTAAACAGAGAACATCCCTGGTCCTCCCTACTGCCTCTGATCTGGAGGACTCACTAAACAGAGAACATCCCTGGTCATCCCTACTGCCTCTGATCTGGAGGACTCACTAAACACACTGTCTGAGTGTTGGAGTGTGCCCCTGGCTATCTAGATAAAATACCAAATCAAATAGTGCCATCTGGTTTGCTTAATATAAGGAATTTGAAATGATTTATACTTTTACTTTTGATACTTAAGTATATTTTAGACCAAATACTTTTAGGATTATACTCAAGTAGTATTTTACTGGGTGACTTATACTCAAGTAGTATTTTACCCGGGGGACTTTCATTGTTACTTGAATCATTTTCTATGAAGATGTCTTTACTTTTACTGAAGTATGACACCTGGGTACTTTTCCACCACTGCTAGTATATAAGCCTACCCTTGATATCAAATGAAGCTCTTCGATTAAAAAGGGAGACATTTCTCAGAGGTGATCCTACACTGACCTCTGGAGGGTAACTGTGGGATTACACAAAGTCACACCAGAATTCTGTAGTATCCTTTTCAATTCAATTCCATTGGTTTGAGATATAAAACAAAAGAAACACATTTAAGATTATCCCTAAATACATATATACCTTTTATACAAACCATTCCACAATATAATGATACTGTCACTAAAGCAGATACCTCCTACCAGTTAAATAAAGGTTGAATAAAAAATAAATAAATAAAAAAGATATGATCAAATGCAATTAGAATCAAGTTAGAATGTAGTGCAAGTTTAAGACTGGATCTTGTCAGCCCTGCTCTATGATAGGCTGTTACTGTCACTTGATGCAGCATGGCAGGGGAGAGGAGAGGGAGAGGGGACAGGGCTGTGCCTTAGACAGCTGTCATTTACATTTTTAGATTTAAAAAAAACATTCACCTGTCCTTCCCTCCTCTCCTCTCTCTCCTCTCCTCTCCTCTCCTCTCCTCTCCTCTCCTCTCCTCTCCTCTCCTCTCCTCTCCTCTCCTCTCCTCTCCTCTCCTCTCCTCTCCTCTCCTCTCCTCCTCCTCCTCCTCCTCCTCCTCCTCCTCCTCCACCTCCTCTCCTCCTCCTCCACCTCCTCTCCTCCCCCTCCTCTCCTCTCCTCCCCCTCCTCCTCTCCTCCTCCTCCTCCTCCTGCTCTCCTCCCCCTCCTCCTCTCCTCCCCCTCTCCTTCTCCTCCCCCTCCTCTCCTTTCCCTCTCCCCTCTCCTCCTCTCCTCCTCCTCCCCCTCCTTTCCTCCTCTCCTCCTCTCCTCGTCCTCTCCTCCTCCTCTCCCTCCCCCTCCTTTCCTCCTCTCCTCCTCTCCTCCTCCTCTCCCTCCCCCTCCTTTCCTCCTCTCCTCCTCTCCTCCTCTCCTCCTCTCCTCCTCCCTCTCCCCCTCCTCTCCTCCACCTCCTTTCCTCCTCTCCTCCTCTCCTCCCCCTCCTCTCCTCCTCTCCTCCTCTCCTCCTCCTCTCCTCCCCCTCCTTTCCTCCTCTCCTCCTCTCCTCCTCCTCTCCTCCTCACCTCCTCCTCCTCTCCTCCTCCTCCCCTCACCGCCTCCTCTCCTCCTCCTCCTCTCCTCCTCCTCTCCTCCCCCTCCTCCTCCTCTCCCTCCTCACCTCCTCCTCCTCTCCTCCTCCTCACTGCCTCCTCTCCTCCTCCCTCTCCTCCTCCTCTCCTCCCCCCTCCTCCTCCTCTCCTCCTCCTCTCCTCCCCCTCCTTTCCTCCTCTCCTCCTCTCCTCCCCCTCCCCTCCTCCTCCTCTCCTCCTCCTCTCCTCTCCTCCCCCTCCTTTCCTCCTCTCCTCCCTTTCCTCCTCCTCTCCTCCCCCTCCTCTCCTCCCCCCCTCCTCTCCTCCACCTCCTCTCCTCCTCCTCTCCTCCTCCTCTCCTCTCCTCCCCCTCCTCTCCCTCCCTCCTCTCCTCCCCCTCCTTTCCTCCTCTCCTCCTCTCCTCCTCTCCTCCTCCTCTCCTCCTCTCCCCCCTCCTCTCCTCCACCTCCTTTCCTCCTCTCCTCCTCTCCTCCCCCTCCTCTCCTCCTCCTCCTCTCCTCCTCCTCTCCTCCCCCTCCTTTCCTCCTCTCCTCCTCTCCTCCTCTCCCTCCTCCTCTCTCCTCCTCCTCTCCTCCTCCTCTCCTCTCCTCCCCCTCCTCTCCCTCCCTCCTCTCCTCCCCCTCCTTTCCTCCTCTCCTCCTCTCCTCCTCTCCTCCTCCTCTCCTCCTCTCCCCCTCCTCTCCTCCACCTCCTTTCCTCCTCTCCTCCTCTCCTCCCCCTCCTCTCCTCCTCCTCCTCTCCTCCTCCCTCTCCTCCCCCTCCTTCCTCCTCTCCTCCTCTCCTCCTCTCCTCCTCCTCTCCTCCTCACCTCCTCCTCCTCTCCCTCCTCCTCCCCTCACCGCCTCCTCTCCTCCTCCTCCTCTCCTCCTCCTCTCCTCCCCCCCCTCCTCCTCTCCTCCTCACCTCCTCCTCCTCTCCTCCTCCTCACTGCCTCCTCTCCTCCTCCTCCTCCTCTCCTCCTCCTCTCCTCCCCCCTCCTCCTCCTCTCCTCCTCCTCTCCTCTCCTCCCCCTCCTTTCCTCCTCTCCTCCTCTCCCTCCCCCTCCCCTCCTCCTCCTCTCCTCCTCCTCTCCTCTCCCCCCCCTCCTTTCCTCCTCTCCTCCTCTCCTCCTCCTCTCCTCCCCCTCCTCTCCTCCCCCTCCTCTCCTCCACCTCCTCTCCTCCTCCTCTCCTCCTCCCTCTCCTCTCCTCCCCCTCCTCTCCCTCCCTCCTCTCCTCCCCCTCCTTTCCTCCTCTCCTCCTCTCCTCCACCTCCTCTCCTCCTCCTCTCCTCCTCCTCCTCTCCTCCTCCTCCCTCTCCCCCTCCTCTCCTCCTCTCCTCTCTCCCCCCCTCCTTTCCTCCTCTCCTCCTCCTCTCCTCCTCCTCCTCTCCTCCCTGCTGCTTTTCTTAGTACTGCTGACGGAAATAGAAGCTGTCAGTTTGGATCAGGATCCCACTCCAGTAACAACAGTAGAATGCCATAATATTCATTATAAACATTACATTTGGATATTGTCTTTTCACATTGTCTTTTTGATTGATCTTATTCATTACATCAATAGAGAGAAAAAAGTTCATATCCAAATGTAAATGTTTATTATTAAAATCATGAATTTGATGTTCTATTTATAGGGTCAGGATCCAACTGCAGTAACCCTCCGTGCCGAGGCACCTGCTGCTACAGACAGATACTGAGAAACTGAGATGGTGAGAGAGATACAGAGAGAGAACAGGGGAGGGGAAATAAACAACAGAAAGAACAGAACAAGTGTTTTTGTGTGATGCTTTCACACTGTGGGGACAGGGGGCCACGGTGATATATTTACATAGAGACGCCGTACAAAAACCTCCTACCATTCACTTCCATACAGGGGAGGTCTGGGGCCTATTCACACACTACTACAGACTGTCGAGGAGTCTGGAGAGATGTTTTGATAATACTGAAGGATAAAACAAGATTTCAACAAGTCTTCAGGATTATAAAATCTACTTTATTGGGAGCATTTTCCTAGGCAAGACAACAAACTTATGAAGTCAGATTTAGTTACATAAGGGAGTTTGTTTGATTCATGTTTGACCATAAAATCTCCTCAAATGTTTTGCTGAACTCAGTAGTTCTTTTTAGAGTATCTCTGAGTATCTCTGAGTATCTCTGTTCATATTCCCTTGAGGCAGAATGACAAAGAGATCTGAGGTATTTTTGGAAGAGGAGGCAAACAATGTGACACTGGAAGTGAGGCCTACTTTGGGAATGGAACCAAACTCACTGTTTTAGGTAAGTTCACTTCAGATGAATGACATTGATATAGATGTGTAACCCTGGAGATGTTTGATTAGTGTCTATGATTCAGCTGAACTAAATGGTTGATGTGAAAACACTGTGACTTCAACCCAACCAGCCTACTTTGGCAATGGAACCAAACTCACTGTTTTAGGTAAATACTTCCTCATTGATTTACTTCCTGTACCTGACAATGTTATATTTATGGATCTAATAGTTCATTTGAACAATTGACAAGTCATAAAAAGCGGTTATTATGTTAGATGCCAAATACGTAGACAAGTTCAGTAGCTACTGGTTGGCACATTACTGCTCAGTATGTCCGCACTGTGACAACTATAATCCTGCATTCTTTGGAGCAGGAACCAAACTGACTGTTCTGGGTAAGAGAATATTCACCATGATGGAACTAATGGGTCTCTATGTGTGGTTTAGGGGTTTGGTGATGTGAGGAGTTAGTTGATTATAGATTCAGTACATTAGATTAGTTCATACTAGTGTTACTCCACTCAATGCTTTTTGATGTTAAGCCTGTACACTGTGCCAACTATGAGGCCCATTTTGGACAAGGCACCAAATTAACAGTTCTCAGTAAGTAATCCCGTACACTATGTTTGGCGTACGGACAATGAATGTGAGTGAGACAACATACTCGTGAGAAGAGATTTGATATCGTAGTATTACAGTATGTTTGAGTCATCTGTGTCGGTCTTGTTTAACTGGTTAAAACACGGTGTTGATCGGTAGGACGTCTTGACCAATACAGTTATCGAAGGCCATGTATGATTTAAAGTTGATGAGAAAAGGACTTGGTTGACTAGAGCAGTATTCCACTGTACTGTGTTAATGGTGCCAGGCTCAGCACGTCTATATATCTATATTTGAGCAGTATTCCACTGTACTGTGCTAATGGTGCCAGGCTCAGCACGTCTATATATCTATACTAGATCAGTATTCCACTGTACCGTGCTAACGGTGCCGGCCAGGCTGACTTCGGTGGAGGAACCAGGTTAACTGTTCTAGGTGAGAAATGACACTGAAAAAAAGAGCAGTATTCTGTTGGTTATAAACCATGTAAACTATGTGGTTATAATGTATATAGAGAATGGTACTGTAACAGAATGACTGGGTAGTATCTATCGATCGTCCTCCTGACGTGGTTACATACAGGTGGAGTAAATCCACTGTGCTGGTGGTGTGGGCCAGGTTGACTTCGGTGGAGGAACCCGGTTAACTGTTCTAGGTGAGACAACACACCAACATAATATAACGTTGGCACCTGATTGGGATTTTAAAAAACTACATTTAAACACATTTATATGTAATGGCTACAGTCTGTAGGTTACAGTGTGTGGTTGATATTCATGGATTGGAATGTGACCTAAAGATTGGTTGAGGTGGAACTTACTTGAATTTCATTAGTAAAATAGTCCCCATAATTGATTTGGTTGTTAAACTATGTCAGATTTAACCCCCTCAGCTGAATGTCTCAGAGGTCCTGTGAAGAGGTTTTGAATAACTTTTTAACAGAGTAACAAAGATGGAGTCGAAACAAAGTCAGAGAGACAGTAATGATACTGCTTTGAGTCTCTGTGCTCGTACTCGGAGGCATATTTTGGAGCCGGCACCAAACTCACCGTTTTAGGTAAGAAAATGAACAATGAACTGTTGTGGACTCTATCTGACAAATGTACACGAGGGAATAACAAAGACCAAAACATTTTTACATTTGGCAATATAGAAAATGTTGTGTTTGACTATACGTCTAAATGGTGTTAAAGTAAGAGAGTGTATTTGAATGGATCACAGTAAATGCAGTAGTTATGTGCTCCAATCATAATGGTTATAACGCTGTCTGGCTCCGTGCCCAGACACAGTCTGCCTTCATTATAATACCTATCAGCTAGAGGAGAAGAGGTTCCTTCGCAGGAACCAGACACAGTCTTAGGTACTTAGCAGTGGAACCAGACACAGTCTTAGGTACTTCGGTCAAAACAATGATCATTTCATCTCTACATAATCTGGAAATGATTTTGTGATGTCATTACATTTCATAGAATAACTAAATCCAACAACCAAAGACAGCAGGTTGGGGGTGTAAAGGCTACAGCTAAACTCTGCTAGTGCTGAGTAGTGAGGAGGGGTTATTTCTGTAGCTGTGTATCAGTGTGAGCACCACCCAGGCGTACTTCGGCAATGGCACCAAACTCACAGTTCTGGGTGAGAAAACTGATTCTGTCATCTGTTATCTATGCCGTCATGAGTTTATCTGTTACTGAAAGAGACGGTCTTATTTTTTTTATCCGGTGTGTGAACCAGAGATGGAGAGAAAATATCTTTATGGTTTATAAAACAATGTTCCAATTCCTCAGGCGTTTGGTTTGTAATGAATCTATATTGTGGTGTTGTATCCGTTTGAATGGAAGTGCATAACAGTACAGAACAGGCAACAGATCTGTGTCAGATGTCATCCAGTGTCTGTAATGTAGAGCATGGTATGTCTCTGTGGTACACGGATAAGGCAGAGTTTGGTCCAGGTACCAGACTCACTGTTCTAGGTAAGGGATTCAGCTTTTCAACTTTCTTTAAAAAAATATTGCAAATACATCATCATTAAATTATTTTTAAATTAAGGGGTTTGTTTGCTTTGCATTCCTGGCATAGTTGAGCATGAAAATATTCAGGGGGGGGACATTTAAGCTGTACAAAGAGCTAATGATGAAGTGAATTAGCCCTATGCTCTGTCGACATAGACATGCTTAGAAATACGATATTACTTCCTTTGCTACAAGCCAAACTACTGCAAATACACCAATGGGTAGCTAGAATCCTCTTGGTTTTCTGTCTGTGAGGATGTGGTGTGCTCTGGTGCTTATGCTGCCTACTTTGGAGAGGGAACTAAGCTAACAGTTCTGGGTAAGAAAACTGTAATACTGGTAGAATACTGTAAGAATACTGTTATAATACTGTAGTAATACTGTAAGAATACTGTAATACTGTTAGAATACTGTTGGAATACTGTAGTAATACTGTAAGAATACTGGTATAATACTGTAGTAATACTGTTACAATACTGTAAGAACACTGTAAGAATACTGTAAGAATACTGTTATAATACTGTAAGAATACTGTTATAATACTGTAAGAATACTGTTATAATACTGTTACAATACTGTAAGAGTGTAAGAATAATACTGTAATACTGTTACAACACTAAGAATAATGTAAGAGGAATACTGTAATACTACTGTAATAATAATGATACTATAAGAATACTGTAATACTACAGTAATAATAATGATACTATAAGAATACTGTAAGAATAGTGTAATAATAATACTGCAACAATAATAATACTTCTATAATGCTGTAGTAATAATAATACTGTAAGAATTCTGTAAGAATAATACTGTGATAATACTTCAATAACAATGCCGTAATACTACTGTGATAATAATACGAACACTATTGTAATAATTCTACTGTAATAATAATACTGTGATAATACTTCAATAATACTACTGTAATAATAATACTGCAACAATAATAATAATAGTACTGTAATAATACTGTAATACAACTGTAATAATACAGCTGTGATAATACTGTAATAATACTACTGTAATAATACTACTGTAATAATACTGTGATAATACTACTGTGATACTGTTATAATACTACTGTAATACTACTGTAATAGTAATACTGTAATACTACTGTAATAATAATACTGTGATGATACTGTGATAATACTGTGATAATACTACTGTAAAACTACTGTAATCATAATACTATAATAATACTGTGATAATACTACTGTGATACTGTTATAATACTACTGTAATACTACTGTAATAATAATACTGTAATACTACTGTAATACTACTGTAATAATACTACTGTAATACTATACTAATACTATGATAATGCTGTAATTACATTATATATAGGGGTGTTACAGTGCAGTAACAAAGTGGTTAATTCCAAGCTGCTGTCGTACACCCTCTGTATCTATGTGTTTGACTTGGCATACATTTATTGATGAATGACATTTATTGATTAAGACATTTTGTGATTAATGACATTTATTGATTTATGACATTTTGTGATGAACTGTCTCATTGATTCATTTTGTGATGAACTCCCTCATTGATTCATTTTGTGATGAACTCTCTCATCGATTCGTTTTGTGATGAACTCTCTCATTGATTCATTTTGTGATGAACTCTCTCATTGATTCATTTTGTGATGAACTCTCTCATTGATTCATTTTGTGATGAACTGTGTTGTAAAGCACTCGGGTTCAGGTATGATGTCGACAGCAAACAGAGCCATTGATTGGGTGTTAAAATACTCCACTGTTTCCTCCATGCAGATCCAAACATCAAAGTCACTGAACCCACAGTGAAAGTCCTAGCACCCTCCGCTAAGGAGTGTGAAGATAGAAACAAGAAGAAGAAGAAGACCTAGTGTGTGTAGCCACCCGCTTCTACCCCGACCACGTCACGGTCTTCTGGCAAGTCAACAATGTCAACAGAACTGAAGGTGCCGGGACCGACAACAGGGCCTTGTGGGATAAAGATGGTTTATACAGTATCACCAGCAGACTGAGAGTCCCAGCCAATGAATGGCACAAACCAGAGAACAGATTCACCTGCAATGTCAGCTTTTACAATGGGACTGACAATATACAAGTGAATGACACCATTCGTGGAGATCTCCAAGGTAATAAAACAATGAACACTGTCTGTGTTTCTGAGAAGAAAGAGATTTGACTGAACTAGTACACTAGTTTTGAGACTCTAATGCATTCCCCAATGCCTAAGTGGTACCGTGGTGTATAATCTCATCTGAAACTCTCCTTCTCTGTTTCTTTCAGGTCAAAGTGGGGGAGAGATAACGACAGGTAAATGTGCCCATTTTATACTACAGTTATTTTTCTACATACCTAAATACATGGCATACTGTACTGATGACCTGCATACTGATGACCTGCATACTGATGACCTGCATACTGTACTGATGACCTGCATACTGTACTGATGACCTGCATACTGATGACCTGCATACTGTACTGATGACCTGCATACTGTACTGATGACCTGCATACTGATGACCTGCATACTGTACTGATGACCTGCATACTGTACTGATGACCAGCATACTGATGATCTGCATACTGTACTGATGACCTGCATACTGATGACCTGCATACTGATGACCTGCATACTGATGACCTGCATACTGTACTGATGACCTGCATACTGATGACCTGCATACTGATGACCTGCATACTGATGACCTGCATACTGTACTGATGACCTGCATACTGTACTGATGACCTGCATACTGATGACCTGCATACTGTACTGATGACCTGCATACTGATGACCTGCATACTGTACTGATGACCTGCATACTGTACTGATGACCTGCATACTGTACTGATGACCTGCATACTGATGACCTGCATACTGATGACCTGCATACTGTACTGATGACCAGCATACTGATGACCTGCATACTGATGACCTGCATACTGATGACCAGCATACTGTACTGATGACCTGCATACTGTACTGATGACCTGCATACTGTACTGATGACCTGCATACTGATGACCTGCATACTGTACTGATGACCTACATACTGTACTGATGACCTGCATACTGTACTGATGACCTACATATTGATGACCTACATACTGTACTGATGACCTGCATACTGATGACCTGCATACTGATGACCTGCATACTGATGACCTGCATACTGTACTGATGACCTACATACTGTACTGATGACCTGCATACTGTACTGATGACCTGCATACTGATGACCTGCATACTGTACTGATGACCTGCATACTGATGACCTACAAACTGATGACCAGCATACTGATGACCTGCATACTGTACTGATGACCTGCATACTGATGACCTGCATACTGATGACCTGTATACTGATGACCTGCATACTGATGACCTGCATACTGTACTGATGACCTGCATACCTGTACTGATGACCTACATACTGTACTGAAGACCTGTATACTGTACTGATGACCTACATACTGATGACCTGCATACTGATGACCTGCATACTGTACTGATGACCTGCATACTGTACTGATGACCAGCATACTGATGATCTGCATACTGTACTGATGACCTGCATACTGATGACCTGCATACTGATGACCTGCATACTGATGACCTGCATACTGTACTGATGACCTGCATACTGATGACCTGCATACTGATGACCTGCATACTGATGACCTGCATACTGTACTGATGACCTGCATACTGTACTGATGACCTGCATACTGATGACCTGCATACTGTACTGATGACCTGCATACTGATGACCTGCATACTGTACTGATGACCTGCATACTGTACTGATGACCTGCATACTGATGACCTGCATACTGTACTGATGACCTGCATACTGTACTGATGACCTGCATACTGATGACCTGCATACTGTACTGATGACCAGCATACTGATGACCTGCATACTGATGACCTGCATACTGATGACCAGCATACTGTACTGATGACCTGCATACTGTACTGATGACCTGCATACTGTACTGATGACCTGCATACTGATGACCTGCATACTGTACTGATGACCTGCATACTGTACTGATGACCTGCATACTGATGACCTGCATACTGTACTGATGACCTGACATATTGATGACCTACATACTGTACTGATGACCTGCATACTGTACTGATGACCTGCATACTGATGACCTGCATACTGTACTGATGACCTGACATACTGTACTGATGACCTGCATACTGTACTGATGACCTGCATACTGATGACCTGCATACTGTACTGATGACCTGCATACTGATGACCTACAAACTGATGACCAGCATACTGTGACCTGCATACTGTACTGATGACCTGCATACTGATGACCTGCATACTGATGACCTGTATACTGATGACCTGCATACTGATGACCTGCATACTGTACTGATGACCTGCATACCTGTACTGATGACCTACATACTGTACTGAAGACCTGTATACTGTACTGATGACCTACATACTGATGACCTGCATACTGATGACCTGCATACTGTACTGATGACCTGCATACTGTACTGATGACCTGCATACTGTACTGATGACCTGCATACTGTACTGATGACCTACATAGTGTACTGATGACCTGCATACTGTACTGATGACCTACATATTGATGACCTACATACTGTACTGATGACCTGCATACTGATGACCTGCATACTGATGACCTGCATACTGATGACCTGCATACTGTACTGATGACCTACATACTGTACTGATGACCTGCATACTGTACTGATGACCTGCATACTGATGACCTGCATACTGTACTGATGACCTGCATAGTGATGACCAACATACTGATGACCTGCATACTGATGACCTACAAACTGATGACCAGCATACTGATGACCTGCATACTGTACTGATGACCTGCATACTGATGACCTGCATACTGATGACCTGTATACTGATGACCTGCATACTGATGACCTGGATACTGTACTGATGACCTGCATACCTGTACTGATGACCTACATACTGTACTGATGACCTGTATACTGTACTGATGACCTACATACTGTACTGAAGACCTGTATACTGTACTGATGACCTACATACTGATGACCTGCATACTGATGACCTGCATACTGTACTGATGACCTGCATACTGATGACCTACATACTGTACTGATGACCTGCATACTGTGCTGATGACCTGCATACTGATGACCTGCATACTGTACTGATGACCTGCATACTGATGACCTGCATACTGTACTGATGACCTGCATACTGTACTGATGACCTGTATACTGTACTGATGACCTACATACTGATGACCTGCATACTGATGACCTGCATACTGTACTGATGACCTGCATACTGATGACCTGCATACTGTACTGATGACCTGTATACTGTACTGATGACCAACATACTGTACTGATGACCTGCATACTGTACTGATGACCTACATACTGTACTGATGACCTGCATACTGATGACCTGCATACTGATGACCTGCATACTGATGACCAACATACTGTACTGATGACCTGCATACTGATGACCTGCATACTGTACTGATGACCTGCATACTGATGACCTGTATACTGTACTGATGACCTGCATACTGATGACCTGCATATTTATGACCTACATACTGATGACCAATATACTGTACTGATGACCTGCATACTGATGACCTGCATACTGTACTGATGACCTACATACTGTACTGATGACCTGCATACTGTACTGATGACCAACATACTGATAACCTGCATACTGATGAACAACATACTGATGACCTGCATACTGTACTGATGACTGATGACACTGGCCTAGATCATTGGTTGGATCCCCAGGACCAAGAAACACTAACCTAGATCATTGGTTGGATCCCCAGGGCCAATAAACACTAACCTAGATCATTGGTTGGATCCCCAGGGCCAAGAAACACTAACCTAGATCATTGGTTGGATCCCCAGGACCAATAAACACTAACCTAGATCATTAGTTGGATCCCCAGGGCCAAGAAACACTGGCCTAGATCATTGGCTGTGCTGTATCTTTCTCAATGGATGATCTGCTAACAATATCATCTGATACCACCTTAATCAAGGTCATTTGAATGTATTATTGTCCTTGCAGATTACTATGTGAAGAGCACCCAGACTGCCAAGCTGGCCTACAGCATCTTCATCGCTAAGAGTACCTTCTATGGCCTGGTCGTCATGGTTATGATTTGGAAGTTCCAGGTGAGTTCCCTGCAAATATGATAAAGGTTCATCACACAGTCATATCTCTCCTCTTCTATCTCTGCCTTGTGCTAAAGGAGTCCCAGATCAGTTTTGTACGGTCTTGCCAACTCCTATGGTCAGGTTGACAGTGACCACACAAACAGATCCCACTGGGCACACCATGTCGTTTCAACGTGGATAATTGGGAAATATTTGGTTTAGACGTTGATCAATGAGATTACAATTTATATTCACCCAATCAAAAAGACAGCCAAAAGTTAGTTGAATTTCCAGTGTGTTTTCCCCATGATTTCAACCATCTGAAAGCACAACACAGTTCAAATGGGGATACACCGTCAGATATTGAATCCTTTATAGAACAGATTAATGTGTTATCACTGGGCGTCATCTAATAGCACAACCACATGAGCTGGATGGCAGTTGAGAGTTACATTATAGTACACAGTACAAATGATCAATGCCATTTCAGATTCTATTTCGATTTTAAGCGGAGATCTCTCAACAATCCATCCCACGATAAGCACAGAGGTCATAATCAGTGAAAAATAGCATAGCTAAGCGTGACTGGGTTAAAACCTGGGATGGAAGACAGATGAACTCTCCAGTAGGAGGGGCTGCCCAGCATAATGTTTGTGTTTCTGATAGTGACCCTGACCTTGAATATCTGATATTGTTTTAAATCGATCAAAATTCAACATATTTTGTCTATGTTGAAATTAGTTTACCATAATGACACAATCCTGTGATTTAAATTTCACCCCCAAAAAAAACAGTTTACGTCGATTACTTTAAAATATATATTATTATACGTAGATTCCACGTCACAATACGTTGACACAGCGTTGAAATAACGTTGAAACAACGTTGATTCAATCAGTTTGAGCCCAGTGGGATGTCAGATGACAGGCAGGCGGGACACGCAGGACAGAACAAACAGATCTGGGATCAGGCTAGTTAACGACCATAGGAGTTGACAAGACAGCAAAAACAAATCTGGGACCAGGCTAGGTAATGACCATAGGAGTTGACAGGACAACACAAACAGATCTGGGACCAGGCTAGCTATGGGCTAATAAAGGTTTGAACCTGACACCATCATATAAATAAAACCTTGATTATATTTCTGTATCTCTGTGTTTCCATACAGACACCATACTGTCTTTATCCCCATACAGACACCATACTGTCTTTATCCTGTATCTCTGTGTTCCCATACAGACACCGTACTGTCTTTATCCTGTATCTCTGTGTTTCCATACAGACACCATACAGACACCATACAGACACCATACTGTCTTTATCCCCATACAGACACCATACTGTCTTTATCCCCATACAGACACCATACAGACACCATACTGTCTTTATCCTGTATCTCTGTGTTTCCATACAGACACCATACAGACACCATACTGTCTTTAATCTCTGTGTCTGTGTTCCCATACAGACACCATACTGTCTTTATCCTGTATCTCTGTTTCCATACAGACACCATACTGTTTTCATCCTGTATCTCTGTGTTTCCATACAGACACCATACTGTCTTTATCCTGTATCTCTGTGTTCCCATACAGACACCATACTGTCTTTATCCTGTATCTCTGTGTTTCCATACAGACACCATACTGTTTTCATCCTGTATCTCTGTGTTCCCATACAGACACCTGTCTTTATCCTGTATCTCTGTGTTTCCATACAGACACCATACTGTCTTTATCCTGTATCTCTGTGTTCCCATACAGACACCATACTGTCTTTATCCTGTATCTCTGTGTTTCCATACAGACACCATACTGTTTTCATCCTGTATCTCTGTGTTTCCATACAGACACCATACAGACACCATACTGTCTTCATCCTGTATCTCTGTGTTGCCATACAGAAACCATACTGTCTTTATCCTGTATCTCTGTGTTCCCATACAGACACCATACTGTCTTTATCCTGTGTCTCTGTGTTTCCATACAGACACCATACTGTCTTTATCCTGTATCTCTGTGTTCCCATACAGACACCGTACTGTCTTTATCCTGTATCTCTGTGTTTCCATACAGACACCATACAGACACCATACTGTCTTTATCCCCATACAGACACCATACTGTCTTTATCCCCATACAGACACCATACAGACACCATACTGTCTTTATCCTGTATCTCTGTGTTTCC
>NC_056436.1:4241355-4253855 GCF_018296145.1 Oncorhynchus tshawytscha | reverse complement strand
GGTACTACACGAGTCAGGATTAGTATGACCTCTAGTGGTTATGAGTGGTAGTACACCAGTCTCAGGTTTAATATGACCTCTAGTGGTTATGAGTGGTAGTACACCAGTCTCAGGTTTAGTATGACCTCTAGTGGTTATGAGTGGTAGTACACAAGTATCAGGTTTAGTAGGACCTCTAGTGGTTATGAGTGGTAGTACCATCAGTCTCAGGTTTAGTATGACCTATATAACTCACCTGGACCAGCCCACGTTGAACCCAGACACCACTATATAACTCACCTGGACCAGCCCACGTTGACCCCAGACACCACTATATAACTCACCTGGACCAGCCCATGTTGAACCCAGACACCACTATATAACTCACCTGGACCAGCCCACGTTGACCCCAGACACCACTATATAACTCACCTGGACCAGCCCACGTTGAACCCAGACACCACTATATAACTCACCCGGACCAGCCCACGTTGATGTTGACCCCAGACACCACTATATACCTCACCTGGACCAGCCCACGTTGAACCCAGACACCACTATATAACTCACTTGGACCAGCCCATGTTGATGTTGACCCCAGACACCGCTATATAACTCACCTGGACCAGCCCACGTTGACCCCAGACACCACTATATAACTCACCTGGACCAGCCCACGTTGATGTTGACCCCAGACACCACTATATAACTCACCTGGACCAGCCCATGTTGACCCCAGACACCACTATATAACTCACCCGGACCAGCCCACGTTGATGTTGACCCCAGACACCACTATATAACTCACCTGGACCAGCCCATGTTGACCCCAGACACCACTATATAACTCACCTGGAACAGCCCATGTTGATGTTGACCCCAGACACAACTATATAACTCACCTGGACCAGCCCACGTGATGTTGACCCCAGACACCACTATATAACTCACCTGGACCAGCCCATGTTGACCCCAGACACCACTATGTACCTCACCTGGACCAGCCCACGTTGACCCCAGACACCACTATATAACTAACCTGGACCAGCCCACGTTAATGTTGACCCCAGACACCACTATATACCTAACCTGGACCAGCCCATGTTGATGTTGACCCCAGACACCACTATATAACTCACCTGGACCAGCCCACGTTGAACCCAGACACCACTGTATAACTCACCTGGACCAGCCCACGTTGATGTTGACCCCAGACACCACAATATAACTCACCTGGACCAGCCCACTTTGATGTTGACCCCAGACACCACTATATAACTCACCTGGACCAGCCCACGTTGATGTTGACCCCAGACACCACTATATAACTCACCTGGACCAGCTCACGTTGATGTTGAACCCAGACACCACTATATAACTCACCTGGACCAGCCCACGTTGATGTTGACCCCAGACACCACAATATAACTCACCTGGACAAGCCCACGTTGACCCCAGACACCACTATATAACTCACCTGGACCAGCCCATGTTGACCCCAGACACCACTATATAACTCACCTGGACCAGCCCATGTTGACCCCAGACACCACTATATAACTCACCTGGACCAGGCCATGTTGACCCCAGACACCACACTATAACTTACCTGGACAAGCCCACGTTGATGTTGACCCCAGACACCACTATATAACTCACCTGGACCAGCAAACGTTGATGTTGACCCCAGACAACACTATATAACTCACCTGGACCAGCCCATGTTGACCCCAGACACCACTACATAACTCACCTGGACCAGCCCACGTTGATGTTGACCCCAGACACCACTATATAACTCACCTGGACCAGCCCATGTTGACCCCAGACACCACAATATAACTCACATGGACCAGCCCATGTTGATGTTGACCCCAGACACCACTACACAACTCGCCTGGACCAGCCCACGTTGATGTTGACCCCAGACACCACTATATAACTCAACTGGACCAGCCCATGTTGATGGTGACTCCAGACACCACTATATAACTCACCTGGACCAGCCCATGTTGACCGCAGACACCACTATATAACTCACCTGGACCAGCCCATGTTGACCCCAGACACCACTATATACCTCACCTGGACCAGCCCATGTTGACCCCAGACACCACTATATAACTCACATGGACCAGCCCATGTTGATGTTGACCCCAGACACCACTACACAACTCGCCTGGACCAGCCCACGTTGATGTTGACCCCAGACACCACTATATAACTCAACTGGACCAGCCCACGTTGATGTTGACCCCAGACACCACTATATACCTCACCTGGACCAGCCCAGGTTGACCCCAGACACCACCAAATAACTCACCTGGACCAGCCCACGTTGATGTTGACCCCAGACACCACTATATAACTCACCTGGACCAGCCCACGTTGACCCCAGACACCACTATATACCTCACCTGGACCAGCCCATGTTGATGTTGACCCCAGACACCACTATATAACTCACCTGGACCAGCCCACGTTGATGTTGACCCCAGACACCACAATATAACTCACCTGGACAAGCCCACGTTGACCCCAGACACCACTATATAACTCACCTGGACCAGCCCATGTTGACCCCAGACACCACTATATAACTCACCTGGACCAGCCCATGTTGACCCCAGACACCACTATATAACTCACCTGGACCAGGCCATGTTGACCCCAGACACCACACTATAACTTACCTGGACAAGCCCACGTTGATGTTGACCCCAGACACCACTATATAACTCACCTGGACCAGCAAACGTTGATGTTGACCCCAGACAACACTATATAACTCACCTGGACCAGCCCATGTTGACCCCAGACACCACTACATAACTCACCTGGACCAGCCCACGTTGATGTTGACCCCAGACACCACTATATAACTCACCTGGACCAGCCCATGTTGACCCCAGACACCACTATATAACTCACATGGACCAGCCCATGTTGATGTTGACCCCAGACACCACTACACAACTCGCCTGGACCAGCCCACGTTGATGTTGACCCCAGACACCACTATATAACTCAACTGGACCAGCCCACGTTGATGGTGACTCCAGACACCACTATATAACTCACCTGGACCAGCCCATGTTGACCGCAGACACCACTATATAACTCACCTGGACCAGCCCATGTTGACCCCAGACACCACTATATACCTCACCTGGACCAGCCCATGTTGACCCCAGACACCACTATATAACTCACATGGACCAGCCCATGTTGATGTTGACCCCAGACACCACTACACAACTCGCGCCTGGACCAGCCCACGTTGATGTTGACCCCAGACACCACTATATAACTCAACTGGACCAGCCCACGTTGATGTTGACCCCAGACACCACTATATACCTCACCTGGACCAGCCCAGGTTGACCCCAGACACCACCAAATAACTCACCTGGACCAGCCCACGTTGATGTTGACCCCAGACACCACTATATAACTCACCTGGACCAGCCCACGTTGACCCCAGACACCACTATATACCTCACCTGGACCAGCCCATGTTGATGTTGACCCCAGACACCACTATATAACTCACCTGGACCAGCCCACGTTGACCCCAGACACCACTATATAACTCACCTGGACCAGCCCATGTTGATGTTGACCCCAGACACCACTATATAACTCAACTGGACCAGCCCACGTTGATGTTGACCCCAGACACCACTATATAACTCACCTGGACCATCCCGCATTGATGTTGACCCCAGACACCACTATATAACTCACCTGGACCAGCCCACTTTGACCCCAGACACCACTATATAACTCACCTGGACCAGCCCATGTTGACCCCAGACACCACTATATAACTCACCTGGACCAGCCCACGTTGATGTTGACCCCAGACAACACCATATAACTCACCTGGACCAGCCCACGTTGACCCCAGACACCACTATATAACTCACCTGGACCAGCCCATGTTGACCCCAGACACCACTATATAACTCACCTGGACCAGCCCATGTTGACCCCAGACACCACGATATACCTCACCTGGACCAGTCCACGTTGATGTTGACCCCAGACACCACGATATAACTAACCTGGACCAGCCCACGTTGACCCCAGACACCACTATATAACTCACCTGGACCAGCAAACGTTGATGTTGACCCCAGACAACACCATATAACTCACCTGGACCAGCCCATGTTGACCCCAGACACCACTACATAACTCACCTGGACCAGCCCACGTTGATGTTGACCCCAGACACTACTATATAACTCACCTGGACCAGCCCATGTTGACCCCAGACACCACTATATAACTCACCTGGACCAGCCCATGTTGATGTTGACCCCAGACACCACTATATAACTCACCTGGACCAGCCCATGTTGACCCCAGACACCACTATATAACTCACATGGACCAGCCCATGTTGATGTTGACCCCAGACACCACTACATAACTCGCCTGGACCAGCCCACGTTGATGTTGACCCCAGACACCACTATATGACTCACCTGGACCAGCCCACGTTGATGTTGACCCCAGACACCACTATATAACTCACCTGGAACAGCCCATGTTGATGTTGACCCCAGACACAACTATATAACTCACCTGGACCAGCCCACGTGATGTTGACCCCAGACACCACTATATAACTCACCTGGACCAGCCCATGTTGACCCCAGACACCACTATGTACCTCACCTGGACCAGCCCACGTTGACCCCAGACACCACTATATAACTAACCTGGACCAGCCCACGTTAATGTTGACCCCAGACACCACTATATACCTAACCTGGACCAGCCCATGTTGATGTTGACCCCAGACACCACTATATAACTCACCTGGACCAGCCCACGTTGAACCCAGACACCACTGTATAACTCACCTGGACCAGCCCACGTTGATGTTGACCCCAGACACCACAATATAACTCACCTGGACCAGCCCACTTTGATGTTGACCCCAGACACCACTATATAACTCACCTGGACCAGCCCACGTTGATGTTGACCCCAGACACCACTATATAACTCACCTGGACCAGCCCACGTTGATGTTGACCCCAGACACCACAATATAACTCACCTGGACAAGCCCACGTTGACCCCAGACACCACTATATAACTCACCTGGACCAGCCCATGTTGACCCCAGACACCACTATATAACTCACCTGGACCAGCCCATGTTGACCCCAGACACCACTATATAACTCACCTGGACCAGGCCATGTTGACCCCAGACACCACACTATAACTTACCTGGACAAGCCCACGTTGATGTTGACCCCAGACACCACTATATAACTCACCTGGACCAGCAAACGTTGATGTTGACCCCAGACACCACTATATAACTCACCTGGACCAGCCCATGTTGACCCCAGACACCACTACATAACTCACCTGGACCAGCCCACGTTGATGTTGACCCCAGACACCACTATATAACTCACCTGGACCAGCCCATGTTGACCCCAGACACCACTATATAACTCACATGGACCAGCCCATGTTGATGTTGACCCCAGAGACCACTATATAACTCACATGGACCAGCCCATGTTGATGTTGACCCCAGACACCACTATATAACTCACCTGGACCAGCCCACGTTGATGTTGACCCCAGACACCACTATATAACTCACCTGGACCAGCCCATGTTGACCCCAGACACCACCAAATAACTCACCTGGACCAGCCCACGTTCCAACAAGTCAGTTCGTCAAATTTCTGCCCTGCTAGAGCTGTCCTGTCAACTGTAAGTGCTGTTATGGAAACGTCTAGGGGCAACATCGGCTCAGCCGCGAAGTGGTAGACCACACAAGCCCACAGAACGGGACCACTGAGTGCTGAAGCACGTAAAAACCATCTGTTCTCAGTTACAACACACGGATAGACAGAGACAGACCAACACACAGATAGATATAAAGACAAACCAACACACAGACAGATATAGAGACAGACCAACACATAGATAGATATAAAGACAAACCAACACACACACAGATAGACAGAGACAGACGAACACACAGACAGATAGACAGAGACAGACCAACACACAGATAGACAGAGACAGACCAACACACAGATAGACAGAGACAGACCAACACACAGACAGATAGACAGAGACAGACCAACACACAGACAGATAGACAGAGACAGACCAACACACACACAGATAGACAGAGACAGACCAACACACACACAGATAGACAGAGACAGACCAACACACAGATAGACAGAGAGACAGACCAACACACAGATAGATATAGAGACAGACCAACACACAGATAGACATAGAGACAGACCAACACACAGATAGATATAGAGACAGACCAACACACAGATAGATATAGAGACAGACCAACACACAGATAGATATAGAGACAGACCAACACACAGATAGACATAGAGACAGACCAACACACAGATAGATATAGAGACAGACCAACACACAGATAGATATAGAGACAGACCAACACACAGATAGATATAGAGACAGACCAACACACAGATAGACAGAGACAGACCAACACACAGATAGACAGAGACAGACCAACACACAGATAGATATAGAGACAGACCAACACACAGACAGATATAGAGACAGACCAACACACGGATAGACAGAGACAGACCAACACACAGACAGATATAGAGACAGACCAACACACAGACAGATATAGAGACAGACCAACACACAGATAGACAGAGACAGACCAACACACAGACAGATAGATATAGATATAGAGACAGACCAACACACAGATAGATATAGAGACAGACCAACACACAGACAGATATAGAGACAGACCAACACACAGACAGATATAGAGACAGACTAACACGCAGACAGATATAGAGACAGACCAACACACAGACAGATATAGAGACAGACCAACACACAGATAGACATAGAGACAGACCAAAACACAGATAGACACAGAGACAGACCAACACACAGATAGATATAGAGACAGACCAACACACAGATAGATATAGAGACAGACCAACACACAGATAGACATAGAGAAAGACCAACACACAGATAGACATAGAGACAGACCAACACACAGAGACATAGAGACAAACCAACACACAGACAGATACAGAGACAGACCAACACACAGACAGATAGACAGAGACAGACCAACACACAGATAGACATGGAGACAGACCAACACACAGATAGAAATAGAGACAGACCAACACACAGATAGATAGAGACAGACCAACACACAGACAGATATAGAGACAGACCAACACGCAGACAGATATAGAGACAGACCAATGCACAGACAGATATACAGACAGACCAACACACAGATAGACAAAGAGGCAGACCAACACACAGATAGACATAGAGGCAGACCAACACACAGATAGATATAGAGACAGACCAACACACAGATAGACATAGAGGCAGACTAACACACAGACAGATATAGAGAAAGACCAACACACAGATAGACAGACCAACACACAGACAGATATACAGACAGACCAACACACAGACAGATATAGAGACAGACCAACACACAGACAGATATACAGACAGACCAACACACAGATAGACAGACCAACACACAGACAGATATAGAGACAGACCAACACACAGATAGACAGACCAACAGACAGACAGATATACAGACAGACCAACACACAGATAGACAGACCAACACACAGACAGATATAGAGACAGACCAACACACAGATAGACAGACCAACACACAGACAGATATACAGACAGACCAACACACAGATAGACAGACCAACACACAGACAGATATAGACAGACCAACACACAGATAGACAGACCAACACACAGACAGATATACAGACAGACCAACACACAGACAGATATAGAGACAGACCAACACACAGACAGACCAACACACAGACAGATATAGAGACAGACCAACACACAGACAGATATAGAGACAGACCAACACACAGACAGACCAACACACAGACAGATATAGAGACAGACCAACACACAGACAGACCAACACACAGACAGATATACAGACAGACCAACACACAGATAGACAGACCAACACACAGACAGATATAGAGACAGACCAACACACAGATAGACAGACCAACACACAGATAGACAGACCAACACACAGACAGATATACAGACAGACCAACACACAGACAGATATACAGACAGACCAACACACAGACAGACCAACACACAGACAGATATAGAGACAGACCAACACACAGACAGATATAGAGACAGACCAACACACAGATAGACAGACCAACACACAGACAGATATAGAGACAGACCAACACACAGACAGACCAACACACAGACAGATATACAGACAGACCAACACACAGATAGACAGACCAACACACAGACAGATATACAGACAGACCAACACACAGATAGACAGACCAACACACAGACAGATATAGAGACAGACCAACACACAGATAGACAGACCAACACACAGACAGATATACAGACAGACCAACACACAGACAGATATAGAGACAGACCAACACACAGACAGATATACAGACAGACCAACACACAGATAGACAGACCAACACACAGACAGATATAGAGACAGACCAACACACAGACAGATATACAGACAGACCAACACACAGATAGACAGACCAACACACAGACAGATATACAGACAGACCAACACACAGACAGACAGACCAACACACAGACAGATATAGAGACAGACCAACACACAGATAGACAGACCAACACACAGATAGACAGGCCAACACACAGATAGACAGACCAACACACAGACAGATATAGAGACAGACCAACACACAGACAGATATACAGACAGACCAACACACAGATAGACAGACCAACACACAGACAGATATACAGACAGACCAACACACAGATAGACAGACCAACACACAGACAGATATAGAGACAGACCAACACACAGATAGACAGACCAACACACAGACAGATATACAGACAGACCAACACACAGATAGACAGACCAACACACAGATAGACAGACCAACACACAGACAGATATACAGACAGACCAACACACAGATAGACAGACCAACACACAGATAGACAGACCAACACACAGATAGACATACAGACAGACCAACACACAGATAGACAGACCAACACACAGATAGACAGACCAACACACAGACAGACATACAGACAGACCAACACACAGATAGACAGACCAACACACAGATAGACAGACCAACACACAGACAGATATACAGACAGACCAACACACAGACAGATATACAGACAGACCAACACACAGACAGATATACAGACAGACCAACACACAGATAGACAGACCAACACACAGACAGACATACAGACAGACCAACACACAGATAGACAGACCAACACACAGATAGACAGACCAACACACAGACAGATATAGAGACAGACCAACACACAGACAGACAGACCAACACACAGACAGATATACAGACAGACCAACACACAGATAGACAGACCAACACACAGATAGACAGACCAACACACAGACAGACATACAGACAGACCAACACACAGATAGACAGACCAACACACAGACAGACATACAGACAGACCAACACACAGATAGACAGACCAACACACAGACAGACAGACCAACACACAGACAGACATACAGACAGACCAACACACAGACAGATATACAGACAGACCAACACACAGATAGACAGACCAACACACAGATAGACAGACCAACACACAGATAGACAGACCAACACACAGATAGACAGACCAACACACAGATAGACAGACCAACACACAGATAGACAGACCAACACACAGATAGACAGACCAACACACAGACAGATATACAGACAGACCAACACACAGACAGATATACAGACAGACCAACACACAGATAGACAGACCAACACACAGATAGACAGACCAACACACAGATAGACAGACCAACACACAGACAGACATACAGACAGACCAACACACAGATAGACAGACCAACACACAGACAGACATACAGACAGACCAACACACAGATAGACAGACCAACACACAGACAGACATACAGACAGACCAACACACAGATAGACAGACCAACACACAGATAGACAGACCAACACACAGACAGATATACAGACAGACCAACACACAGATAGACAGACCAACACACAGACAGATATACAGACAGACCAACACACAGATAGACAGACCAACACACAGACAGATATACAGACAGACCAACACACAGATAGACAGACCAACACACAGATAGACAGACCAACACACAGACAGATATACAGACAGACCAACACACAGATAGACAGACCAACACACAAACAGATATACAGACAGACCAACACACAGACAGACATACAGACAGACCAACACACAGACAGATATACAGACAGACCAACACACAGACAGATATACAGACAGACCAACACACAGATAGACAGACCAACACACAGACAGACATACAGACAGACCAACACACAGACAGATATACAGACAGACCAACACACAGACAGATATACAGACAGACCAACACACAGATAGACAGACCAACACACAGATAGACAGACCAACACACAGATAGACAGACCAACACACAGATAGACAGACCAACACACAGATAGACAGACCAACACACAGATAGACAGACCAACACACAGATAGACAGACCAACACACAGATAGACAGACCAACACACAGACAGACATACAGACAGACCAACACACAGACAGATATACAGACAGACCAACACACAGATAGACAGACCAACACACAGATAGACAGACCAACACACAGACAGACATACAGACAGACCAACACACAGATAGACAGACCAACACACAGACAGACATACAGACAGACCAACACACAGATAGACAGACCAACACACAGACAGATATACAGACAGACCAACACACAGACAGATATACAGACAGACCAACACACAGACAGACATACAGACAGACCAACACACAGATAGACAGACCAACACACAGACAGACATACAGACAGACCAACACACAGACAGACCAACACACAGACAGACATACAGACAGACCAACACACAGACAGACATACAGACAGACCAACACACAGACAGACAGACCAACACACAGACAGACATACAGACAGACCAACACACAGACAGATATACAGACAGACCAACACACAGATAGACAGACCAACACACAGACAGATATAGAGACAGACCAACACACAGATAGACAGACCAACACACAGACAGATATACAGACAGACCAACACACAGATAGACAGACCAACACACAGATAGACAGACCAACACACAGACAGATATAGAGACAGACCAACACACAGACAGATATACAGACAGACCAACACACAGATAGACAGACCAACACACAGACAGATATACAGACAGACCAACACACAGACAGACATACAGACAGACCAACACACAGATAGACAGACCAACACACAGATAGACAGTCCAACACACAGATAGACAGTCCAACACACAGACAGACATACAGACAGACCAACACACAGACAGACCAACACACAGACAGACATACAGACAGACCAACACACAGACAGACATACAGACAGACCAACACACATACAGACATACAGACAGACCAACACACAGGCAGACATACAGACAGACCAACACACAGACAGACATACAGACAGACCAACACACAGACAGACATACAGACAGACCAACACACAGACAGATATACAGACAGACCAACACACAGACAGATATACAGACAGACCAACACACAGACAGACATACAGACAGACCAACACACAGACAGATATACAGACAGACCAACACACAGACAGATATACAGACAGACCAACACACAGACAGATATACAGACAGACCAACACACAGACAGACCAACACACAGACAGATATACAGACAGACCAACACACAGACAGATATACAGACAGACCAACACACAGACAGATATACAGACAGACCAACACACAGACAGATATACAGACAGACCAACACACAGACAGATATACAGACAGACCAACACACAGACAGATATACAGACAGACCAACACACAGACAGATATACAGACAGACCAACACACAGACAGATATAGAGACAGACCAACACACAGACAGATATAGAGACAGACCAACACACAGATAGACAGACCAACACACAGACAGATATACAGACAGACCAACACACAGATAGACAGACCAACACACAGACAGACAGACCAACACACAGATAGACAGACCAACACACAGATAGACAGACCAACACACAGATAGACAGACCAACACACAGATAGACAGACCAACACACAGACAGACAGACCAACACACAGATAGACAGACCAACACACAGACAGACATACAGACAGACCAACACACAGACAGATATACAGACAGACCAACACACAGACAGATATACAGACAGACCAACACACAGACAGATATACAGACAGACCAACACACAGACAGACATACAGACAGACCAACACACAGATAGACAGACCAACACACAGACAGACAGACCAACAC
>NC_056436.1:4221355-4236355 GCF_018296145.1 Oncorhynchus tshawytscha | reverse complement strand
TACTCAAATCATGAGGCATCAAAGCCAAAGGAACTGAATAATATTAAGAAATACTATAGATGGAAGGAAAGTAGTGTGGATACCTACCAAAAAACAATTAGTCAACAACACATTCAATCCCTTTCAGACAACTTCCTGGACAAAACATTTCACTGTAATAGTGAAGGTGTAAACTTGGTAGTAGAAAACCTAAACCGTATATTTGACCTCTCAGCTTCCCTAATCAATCTAGAAATGTCAAGCAAATGAACAACAATGACAAATGGTTTGATGAAGAATGCGAAAACCTAAGAAAGAAATTGAGAAACCTATCTAACCAAAAACAGAGACCCAGAAAACATGAGCCTACACTATGGTGAATCACTAAAACAATACAGAAATATACAATACGGAAAAAGAAGGAACAGCACATCAGAAATCAGCTCAATGTAACTGAAGAATCCATAGAATAGAACCACTTCTGGGACAATTGAAACACACTAAACTAGAGGTCAACTAGAGGTCAACTGAATATGATTTTTTTAGTGGCGATACCGACAATCGGAGGACCAAAAAAAGCCAATACCGATTACATCGGACGATTTTTATATGTACAGTTGAAGTCTGAAGATTACATATGCTTGGGTTGGAGTCATTAAAACTCGTTTTTCAACCACTCTACAAATGTCTTGACAAGTCGGTTAGCACATCTACTTTGTGCATGAAAAATCCTACAATGTGATTTTCTGGATTTTTTTTCTCATTTTGTCTGTCATAGTTGAAGTGTACCTATGATGCTACCTGTCCCAGACCTGCTGTTTTCAACTCTCTAGAGACAGCAGGAGCGGTAGAGATACTCTTAATGATCGGCTATGAAAAGCCAACTGACATTTACTCCTGTGGTGCTGACCTGTTGCACCCTCGAAAACCACTGTGATTATTATTATTTGACCATGCTGGTCATCTATGAACATTTGAACATCTTGGCCATGTTCTGTTATAATCTCCACCCGGCACAGCCAGAAGAGGACTGGCCACTCCTCATAGCCTGGTTCCTCTCTAGGTTTCTTCCTAGGTTCTGGCCTTTCTAGGGAGTTTTTCCTAGCCACCGTGCTTCTACACCTGCATTGCTTGCTGTTTGGGGGTTTTAGGTTGGAATTCTGTACAGCACTTTGAGATATCAGCTCATGTAAGAAGGGCTATATAAATACATTTGATATTGATTTTAAGAAAGGCATTGATGTTTATGGTTAGGTGCATTCGTGCAACGATTGTGCTTTTTTTGCGAGTGCACTTTTGTTCAATCGTTTGGCAAAGCTTTAAATCATCCCCCGTTTGGCGAAGCTGTGATTCAATAATAAATTAACAGGCACCGCATTGATTATATGCAACGCAGGACAAGCTAGTTAAACTAGTAATATCATCAACCATGTGTAGTTAACTAGTGATTATGTAAAGATTGATTGTTTTTTTATAAGATAAGTTTAATGCTAGTTAGCAACTTACCTTGGATATGGAAAGAGGGGGAACATAAGGTTTTGATAGAGAGAGAGAGAGAGAGAGAGAGAGAGAGACAAACACGGTTTTGATAGAGAGAGCGAGAGAGAGAGACATAAGGTTTTGATAGAGAGAGAGAGAGAGAGAGAGAGAGAGAGAGGGACATAAGGTTTTGATAGAGAGAGAGAGAGAGAGAGAGAGAGAGAGGGACATAAGGTTTTGATAGAGAGAAAGAGAGAGAGAGAGAGAGAGAGGGACATACGGTTTTGATAGAGAGAGAGAGAGAGAGAGAGCGAGAGAAAGAGGGGGACATGAGGTTTTGATAGAGAGAGAGAGAGAGACATGAGGTTTTGATAGAGATGGGTTATAGCATTGAGAGGGGCTCAGGGAGGAGGTTATAGGATAGAGAGGGGCTCAGAGAGGAGGTTATAGGATAGAGAGGGGCTCAGAGAGGAGGTTATAGGATAGAGAGGGGCTCAGAGAGGAGGTTATAGGATAGAGAGGGGCTCAGAGAGGAGGTTATAGGATAGAGAGGGGCTCAGAGAGGAGGTTATAGGATAGAGAGGGGCTCAGAGAGGAGGTTATAGGATAGAGAGGGGCTCAGAGAGGAGGTTATAGGATAGAGAGGGGCTCAGAGAGGAGGTTATAGGATAGAGAGGGGCTCAGAGAGGAGGTTATAGGATAGAGAGGGGCTCAGAGAGGAGGTTATAGGATAGAGAGGGGCTCAGAGAGGAGGTTATAGGATAGAGAGGGGCTCAGAGAGGAGGTTATAGGATAGAGAGGGGCTCAGAGAGGAGGTTATAGGATAGAGAGGGGCTCAGAGAGGAGGTTATAGGATAGAGAGGGGCTCAGAGAGGAGGTTATAGGATAGAGAGGGGCTCAGAGAGGAGGTTATAGGATAGAGAGGGGCTCAGAGAGGAGGTTATAGGATAGAGAGGGGCTCAGAGAGGAGGTTATAGGATAGAGAGGGGCTCAGAGAGGAGGTTATAGGATAGAGAGGGGCTCAGAGAGGAGGTTATAGGATAGAGAGGGGCTCAGAGAGGAGGTTATAGGATAGAGAGGGGCTCAGAGAGGAGGTTATAGGATAGAGAGGGGCTCAGAGAGGAGGTTATAGGATAGAGAGGGGCTCAGAGAGGAGGTTATAGGATAGAGAGGGGCTCAGAGAGGAGGTTATAGGATAGAGAGGGGCTCAGAGAGGAGGTTATAGGATAGAGAGGGGCTCAGAGAGGAGGTTATAGGATAGAGGAAGTACAGGTCCTTACTTGAGGAACATATTCCAGACAGTCTTCCCTGTTGGGCCTCTGTGATACAGTCACACCATCCCTGCAACATCCATACCTGGGGGATTTAGTCAGACAGACAAACAGAGAGGGATGGATTTAGTCAGACAGACAGACAGAGAGGGAGGGATTTAGTCAGACAGACAAACAGAGAGGGATGGATTTAGTCAGACAGACAGAGAGGGGGGGATTTAGTCAGACAGACAGAGAGGGAGGGATTTAGTCAGACAGACAGACAGACAAACAGACAGAGAGGGAGGGATTTAGTTAGACAGACAGACAGACAGACAAACAGACAGAGAGAGAGGGGGGATTTAGTCAGACAGTCAGAGAGGGAGGGATTTAGTCAGACAGAGAGGGATTTAGTCAAACAGAGAAGGATTTAGTAAGACAGAGAGGGATTTAGTCAGACAGACAGAGGGGGAGGGATTTAGTCAGACAGACAAAGGGGGAGGGATTTAGTCAGACAGAGGGGGATTTGGTCAGACAGAGGGGATTTAGTCAGACAGAGAGGGATTTAGTCAGACAGACAGAGAGGGAGGGATTTAGTCAGACAGTCAGAGAGGGGGGGATTTAGTCAGACAGTCAGAGAGGGAGGGATTTTGTCAGACAGTCAGAGGGAAGGAGGGATTTAGTCAGACAGACAGAGAGGGAGGGATTTAGTCAGACAGACAGAGAGGGAGGGATTTAGTCAGACAGACAGACAGAGAGGGAGGGATTTAGTCAGACAGACAGACAGAGAGGGAGGGATTTAGTCAGACAGACAGAGGGGGAGGGATTTAGTCAGACAGAGAGGGATTTAGTCAGACAGACAGAGGGGGAGGGATTTAGTCAGACAGACAGACAGACAGAGAGGGAGGGATTTAGTCAGACAGACAAAGGGGGAGGGATTTAGTCAGACAGAGGGGGATTTAGTCAGACAAAGAGGCATTTACTCAGACAGACAGAGGGGGAGGGATTTAGTCAGACAGACAGACAGACAGAGAGGGAGGGATTTAGTCAGACAGACAAAGGGGGAGGGATTTAGTCAGACAGAGGGGGATTTAGTCAGACAAAGAGGGATTTAGTCAGACAGACAGAGCGGGAGGGATTTAGTCAGACAGACAGAGAGGGAGGGATTTAGTCAGACAGTCAGAGAGGGGGGATTTAGTCAGACAGTCAGAGAGGGAGGGATTTAGTCAGACAGACAGAGAGGGAGGGATTTAGTCAGACAGACAGAGAGGGAGGGATTTAGTCAGACAGACAGAGAGGGGGATTTAGTCAGACAGACAGAGGGGAGGGATTTAGTCAAACAGAGAGGGATTTAGTCAGACAGACAGAGGGGGAGGATTTAGTCAGACAGACAGAGGGGAGGGATTTAGTCAGACAGACAGACAGAGAGGGAGGGATTTAGTCAGACAGACAAACAGAGAGGGATGGATTTAGTCAGACAGACAGAGAGGGGGGGATTTAGTCAGACAGACTGACAGGGAGGGATTTAGTCAGACAGACAGACAGAGAGAGAGAGGGGGGATTTAGTCAGACAGTCAGAGAGGGAGGGATTTAGCCAGACAGTCAGAGAGGGGGATTTAGTCAGACAGATAGAGGGGGGAATTTAGTCAGACAGAGCGGGATTTAGTCAGACAGAGAGGGATTTAGTCAGACAGACAGAGAGGGGGGATTTAGTCAGACAGATAGAGGGGGGGATTTAGTCAGACAGAGAGGGATTTAGTCAGACAGAGAGGGATTTAGTAAGACAGCGAGGCATTTAGTCAGACAAACAGAGGGGGAGGGATTTAGTCAGACAGACAAAGGGGAGGGATTTAGTCAGACAGAGGGGATTTAGTCAGACAAAGAGGGATTTAGTCAGACAGACAGAGCGGGAGGGATTTAGTCAGACAGACAGAGAGGGGGGGGAATTAGTCATACAGAGATTGATTTAGTCAGACAGACAGAGAGGGAGGGATTTAGTCAGACAGTCAGAGGGGGGATTTAGTCAGACAGTCAGAGAGGGAGGGATTTAGTCAGACAGTCAGAGAGGGAGGGAGGGATTTAGTCAGACAGACAGAGAGGAGGATTTAGTCAGACAGAGAGGGATTTAGTCAGACAGAGAGGGATTTAGTAAGACGGAGAGGGATTTAGTCAGACAGACAGAGGGGGAGGGATTTAGTCAGACAGACAGAGGGGGAGGGATTTAGTCAGACAGACAGACAGAGAGGGAGGGATTTAGTCAGACAGACAAACAGAGAGGGATGGATTTAGTCAGACAGACAGAGAGGGGGATTTAGTCAGACAGACAGACAGGGAGGGATTTAGTCAGACAGACAGACAGAGAGAGAGGGGGGATTTAGTCAGACAGTCAGAGAGGGAGGGATTTAGCCAGACAGTCAGAGAGGGAGGGATTTAGTCAGACAGACAGAGAGGGGGGATTTAGTCAGACAGATAGAGGGGGGATTTAGTCAGACAGAGAGGGATTTAGTCAGACAGAGAGGGATTTAGTAAGACAGCGAGGCATTTAGTCAGACAGACAGAGGGGGAGGGATTTAGTCAGACAGATAGACAGACAGAGAGGGAGGATTTAGTCACACAGACAAAGGGGGAGGGATTTAGTCAGACAGAGGGGATTTAGTCAGACAAAGAGGGATTTAGTCAGACAGACAGAGCGGGAGGGATTTAGTCAGACAGACAGAGAGGGGGGAATTAGTCATACAGAGAGGGATTTAGTCAGACAGACAGAGAGGGAGGGATTTAGTCAGACAGTCAGAGAGGGGGGATTTAGTCAGACAGTCAGAGAGGGGAGGGATTTAGTCAGACAGTCAGAGAGGGAGGGAGGGATTTAGTCAGACAGACAGAGAGGGAGGGATTTAGTCAGACAGACAGAGAGGGAGGGATTTAGTCAGACAGACAGAGAGGGGGGATTTAGTCAGACAGACAGAGGGGGAGGGATTTAGTCAGACAGAGAGGGATTTAGTAAGACAGAGAGGGATTTAGTCAGACAGACAGAGGGGGAGGGATTTAGTCAGACAGACAGACAGACAGACAGACAGACAGGGATTTAGTCAGACAGACAGAGGGGGAGGGATTTAGTCAGACAGAGAGGGATTTAGTCAGACAGACAGAGCGGGAGGGATTTAGTCAGACAGGCAGAGAGGGATTTAGTCAGACAGACAGAGAGGGGGGATTTAGTCAGACAGCGAGAGAGGGGGGATTTAGTCAGACAGTCAGAGGGGGAGGGATTTAGTCAGACAGAGGGGGATGGATTTAGTCAGACAGAGAGGGATTTAGTCAGACAGACAGAGGGGGAGGGATTTAGTCAGACAGAGAGGGATTTAGTCAGACAGAGAGGGATTTAGTCAGACAGAGAGGGATTGATTGAGTCAGACAGAGAGGGATTTAGTCAGACAGACAGAGAGGAAGGGATTTAGTCAGACAGACAGACAGAGAGGGGGGGATTTAGTCAGACAGACAGAGAGGAAGGGATTTAGTCAGACAGACAGACAGAGAGGGAGGGATTAAGTCAGACAGACAGAGAGGAAGGGATTTAGTCAGACAGACAGACAGAGAGGGAGGGATTTAGTCAGACAGTCAGAGAGGGATTGATTTAGTCAGACAGACAGAGAGGGATTTAGTCAGAGAGAGAGGGAGGGATTTAGTCAGACAGACAGAGAGGGAGGGATTTAGTCATACAGTCAGAGAGGGAGGGATTTAGTCAGACATACAGAGAGGGAGGTATTTAGTCAGACAGTCAGAGAGGGAGGGATTTAGTCAGACAGACAGAGAGGGTGGGATTTAGTCAGACAGACAGAGAGGGAGGGATTTAGTCAGACAGACAGAGAGGGAGGGATTAAGTCAGACAGACAGAGAGGTGGGGATTTAGTCAGACAGACAGAGGGGAGGGATTTAGTCAGACAGAGAGGATTTAGTCAGACAGAGAGGGATTTAGTCAGACAGACAGAGAGGGGGATTTAGTCAGAGAGAGAGGGAGGGATTTAGTCAGACAGACAGAGAGGGAGGGATTTAGTCATACAGTCAGAGAGGGAGGGATTTAGTCAGACAGACAGAGAGGGAGGTATTTAGTCAGACAGTCAGAGAGGGAGGGATTTAGTCAGACAGTCAGAGAGGGAGGGATTTAGTCAGTCAGAGAGGGAGGGATTTAGTCAGACAGACAGAAGGGGGGGATTTAGTCAGACAGACAGACAGACAGACAGACAGACAGACAGACAGACAGACAGACAGACAGACAGACAGACAGACAGACAGACAGACAGACAGACAGGGAGAGAGACAGAGAGAGAGAGGGAGGGAGAGTTTGAGCAGAGAACCATGCCCACGCCCATGTTGACCAAAATGTATGTAGGCTTGTACGGTAGACCCCATTCTAGACCCCAGAGCTGTGTGTGTGCGTGTGCGTGTGTGTGGTCTACCTGGTGGTTGTGCAGAAAGCCTGCTCGGGGCGTGGAGCCCAGCGGGACACCTGTGGGCAGCCTAGACCCCTGCCCCCAGCTGCCGTGGCGCCATCTGGGCAGCAGCCGTAGTAGGACTGGCTACAGTGTTGGGCCGGCCCGAAGCCGTGAGGGTGGTACACTGTGCTGGTCTGGGGTCAACACTGTCTGGTCTGTGGACTGACAAAAACATTAGATTACATGGGGACCTTGGTGAGAGTGGGAGAAGGAAGAACAGTCAATAGAAGGAGAACTGCTGTCAGGGAGTACAGCTCACACAGGGGTCAGGGGTCAGGGGTTAGGGGTCAGGGTAGAACACACCAATGGAAGGAGAGCTGCTGTCAGGGAGTACAGCTCACACAGGGATCAGAGGTCAGGGGTCAGGGTAGAACACACCAATGGAAGGAGAGCTGCTGTCAGAGAATACAGCTCACACAGGGATCAGAGGTCAGGGGTCAGGGTAGAACACACCAATGGAAGGAGAGCTGCTGTCAGAGAATACAGCTCACACAGGGGTCAGATGTCAGGGGCCAGGGGTCAGGGTAGAACATGTCAATGGAAGGAGAGCTGCTGTCAGAGTTAAACATCAGTCTTGTCAGAGAGTACAGCTCACATAGGGGTCAGGGGGCAGAGGTCAGGGCAGAAAGAGACTGGATTACAGTAATGACTACTGTTAGTAGAACCACAGTGAGAGAACACACAGCATGGACAAACTATCAACAACACAGCAACATGATGACAGATCACACAGAGAACTAGTCACATAGAGAACACACAGCAGAGAGATATCACACAGTCCAGACCGGCGCTCACTCACACATATTTGAATCAGACCGACAAAGCCCACGGACCCCGAAAACTTGTCCGTCACAACAGGATAATTAGTGGGGCAGTGAGAAGATGGACAGATGGTGAGTAGAAGTAGATTATATTGAAGATTAGGTGAGAAGGGGAGAGAGGAGAAGTGAGACTGGAACACAAACCACACACTGTGATGTGTTCAGCTACGATGCTTTTGGTGACAGAACTGGTTAAAGGAATGAATGGATGAATTAAAAACAGAGTATCTGTGATATCAGGAGATACCTGGATGAAAGTCAAGGACAAGTGGACTTGGACAGATAGATGAAAGGACAAGGACAAGTTGACTTGGACAGATAGACAGATGGATGAAAGTCAAGGACAAGTGGACTTGGACAGATGGATGAAAGGACAAGGACAAGTTGACTTGGACAGATAGACAGATGGATGAAAGAACAAGGACAAGTTGACTTGGACAGATAGACAGATGAATGAAAGGACAAGGACAAGATGACAGAAGGACGAAAGAATGAGTCAGCTACCTGTGGCGTGGTCTGGCATGTAGGGAGTGAAACCATACTGTGTGTTGTCATGTCCTCTGGGATCCTGCATACTGGGGGTCGCTGGACAGAGAGATGGAGACAGGCATAAATATATAGCCAGCTATAGTAGACTGGGGGTCACTGGACAGAGAGATGGAGACACACACACAGAGAGACAGCATGTTTTCACCTTGTGGGTGGTAGCAGGGCTGTGTGTTGCAGGTCTCCAATGTGAGGGGTTTGGGGACATAGTTACAACGTTCCACTGGGTACAGGTTCCTCTCTCTGTCAGAACACATCACCTGGCGCTCACGCAGACCTGACTCACAGCTCTTAGAGCACTGGAGACGGGGAGAGGAGGAGAGGAGAGGAGGAGAGGAGGGGAGGAGGAGAGGAGACGGAAGAGGAGGAGAGAGAGAGGAGGAGAGGAGGAGGAGAGAGGAGGAGGAGAGTAGGAGAGGAGACAGGAGAGGAGGAGAGGAGAGGAGACGGGAGAGGAGGAGAGGAGAGGAGGAGGAGAGAGGAGGAGGAGAGTAGGAGAGGAGACGGGAGAGGAGCCGAGGAGAGGAGACGGGAGAGGGGGAGAGGAGAGGAGGAGGAGGAGGAGGAGAGAGGAGATTTGGAGAGAGGAGGAGAGGAGAGGAGGGGAGGAGGAGAGGAGAGGAGACGGGAGAGGAGGGAGGAGGAGGAGAGGAGAGGAGAGGAGAGAGAGGAGGAGGGGAGGAGGAGAGGAGACAGGAGAGGAGGAGGAGAGGAGAGGAGAAGAGAGAGGAGGAGGGGAGGAGGAGAGGAGACGGGAGAGGAGGAGAGGAGAGGAGGAGGGGAGGAGGAGGAGAGTAGGAGAGGAGACGGGAGAGGAGCCGAGGAGAGGAGATGGGAGAGGGGAGAGGAGAGGAGGAGGGGAGGAGGAGAGGAGAGGAGATTTGGAGAGGAGGAGAGGAGAGGGAGGGGAGGAGGAGAGGAGACGGGAGAGGAGGAGGAGGAGAGGAGGAGAGGAGAGGAGGAGGGGGAGGAGGAGAGGAGACAGGAGAGGAGGAGGAGAGAGGAGAGGAGAAGAGGAGAGGAGGAGGGGGAGGAGGAGAGGAGACGGGAGAGGAGGAGAGGAGAGGAGGAGGGAGGAGGAGAGGGCAGGATAAGGGGAGAAGAGGAGGAGAGGTGGAGGAGAGGAGGAGATGGTAGGAGAAGGAGAGGAGGAGAAGAGGGGAGGAGGAGGATGGGAAGTGGGTAGGAGGGTAGGAAGAGGGGAGGAGGAGGGGAAGAGGGTAGCAGGGTAGGAGGAGGGCAGGAGGGGAAGAGAGGAGGAGAGGAATGATGTGAGTGTTTAAGCATGTGTGTATGTATGTGTGTGTCTGAGCTTGAGTGTGTGTTAACTGTGTGTGTATGTGTTTGTAACGTCTGTCTGTCAGTCTGTGCCACTCACCAGTCCCCAGTCTCCAACGTGCCAGCTGACAGCCAGTAGGCATGCGGGCATGGAGCAGGGCTGGGCAGCTACAGGGCGGAGTGAGGCGGAGCAGGAGGTGTCTGCTAGCTGGACTGATGCTTCTCCTACACACATCACCTCTCTGGACTGATCCCCTGTCCCACATGTTACTGAACACTGCAGAGTAACACACCACAATTAGACTGAACCCGGCAGAGAACCAGTCAGACTGAACCCGGCAAAGAACCAGTCAGACTGAACACGGCAGAGAACCTGTCAGACTGAACCCGGCAGAGAACCAGTCAGACTGAACACGGCAGAGAACCCGTCAGACTGAACACGGCAGAGAACCAGTCAGACTGAACACGGCAGAGAACCCGTCAGACTGAACACGGCTGAGAACCAGTCAGACTGAACACTGCTCCGATTCTTTTATCACTAAAAATGGGACTAGTAGGGTTAGTAAATTCCACTTCAATGCTGTCAATTCAGGTAAATTGACTGAATTAAATTGGATTGGATTGGATTAGATTAGATTGGATTGGATTAGATTGGATCAGATTAAATTGGATTGGATTCGATTGGATTAGATCAGATTAAATTGGATTGGATTAGATTAAATTGGATTAGATTGGATTAAATTAGATTGGATCAGATTAAATTGGATTAGATTAATTGGATTAGATTCAATTAGATTGGATTAGATTGGATTGGATTAAATTGGATTAGATTGGATTCAATTGGATTTGAGTCATTAATTATTGTCTGTTCTTCAAATAAATGGATGTGCTTTATGTACAGAACATTCAAAGAGAGACAAACAAACAATTCACCAATACGATAGTTGAAGGAATTCACTCCAACCATGGTGACAATCTACGTATGACTCTCTCATTAGTCAACCCCCATCGCTCTGCTGCTCAGCTTCAGTACCTACCAAGCTCCAGCCAGAGGCCCTCCAGGAGGCACACCGCTGCATGCTGCAGGTCTGCAGGGTGGGCGGGGCTGGAGTGTAGGCTGCACAGACGCCGTCCTCCACCACGCGGGGCCCCGATGCATCATGGGAGACACACTGCACGCTGCGCACCTGGGAACCACCGCCGCACGACACTGAGCATGCGTTCCACTCACCTGTTGTCCAGCTAACAGGAAGTAAAGAGAGACAGGAGTTAACGTTTTGATGTTACTTAGCCCTGAGACACGGCTGTAAACTCCTATGGCAGGGAGTCAAACTCAGTTCATGGAGGGCCAAGTGTCACCTGGTTGTCTAGGTCTTCATTAATGAGTTAGGACCTCCCCTCACCTGGTTGTCTAGGTCTTCATTAATGAGTTAGGACCTCCTCTCACCTGGTTGTCTAGGTCTTCATTAATGAGTTAGGACCTCCTCTCACCTGGTTGTCTAGGTCTTCATTAATGAGTTAGGACCTCCCCTCACCTGGTTGTCTAGGTCTTCATTAATGAGTTAGGAACTCCCCTCACCTGCTTGTCTAGGTCTTCATTAATGAGTTAGGACCTCCTCTCACCTGGTTGTCTGGGTCTTCATTAATGAGTTAGGAACTCCCCTCACCTGGTTGTCTAGGTCTTCATTGGACACAAATGGAAAGGATAAAACTACCAGCAGGCACTCGGCCTTCCAGAAAGTGAGTTTGACAGCCCTGTCCAATGGCGTGTCTCTGAGTGTACAAACATGTCTGAGGGTTAGAAGCTATTCTATTCCTGGTCAGACTCAGTACTGTAGCCACAAACCTCTCCACCTGCAGCTACCCACACCACAGCCCCAGGCCCCTCCACCCACAGCTACCCATACCACAGCCCCAGGCCCCCTCCATCCACAGCTACCCACACCACAACCCCAGGCCCCTCCACCCATAGCTACCCACACCACAACCCCAGGCCCCTCCACCTGCAGCTACCAACACCACAACCCCAGGCTCCCTCCACCCATAGCTACCCACACCACAACCCCAGGCCCCTCCACCCATAGCTACCCACACCACAACCCCAGGCCCCTCCACCCGCAGCTACCCACACCACAGTCATAAGCTGATGCTACAAACCTCAAAGCAAGCAACTAATCAGGAGGGCTATTCCAGGTTACTACCCCTCACTGGTTAGGCTAGACTTTAACACACTAAAGTCAACAAGCAGTGCTGAATACACATAAAACAGACAGTTAGCTGACAGAGGTTTCCTGTGATCATATACATACACATAGCAACAGATTGCAACATAGTGCCCCTAGACACTGGTACTCTACTGAGTTAATACTAATATATACACACTACTGCTCTACTGAGTTAATACTAATATATACACACTAGTACTCTACTGGGGTAAATACTGATATATACACACTAGTACTCTACTGGTTTAAATACTGATATATACACACTAGTCCTCTACTGGGGGTCAATACTGATATTTACACACTAGTGCTCTACTGGGGTCTATACTGATATATACACACTAGTACTCTACTGGGGTTAATACTGATATATACACACTAGTACTCTACTGGTGTCTATACTGATATATACACACTAGTACTCTACTGGGGTTAATACTGATATATACACACTAGTACTCTACTGGTGTCTATACTGATATATACACACTAGTACTCTACTGAGTTAATACTGATATATACACAACTACAGTACCTTCGAAAGTATTCATACCCCTTGACTTTTTACAAATGTTCTTGTATTACAGCCTAAAATCTAAATAGATTTCTCACCTGTCTATAGACAATACCCCATAATCATTTACATAAGTATTCACAGCCCTGAGACAATACATGTTGGAAATCACCTGGCAGTGATTACAGCTGTGAGTCTTTCTGGGTCAGTCTCTAAGAGCTGTGAGTCTTTCTGGGTAAGTCTCTAAGAGCTGTGAGTCTTTCTGGGTAAGTCTCTAAGAGCTGTGAGTCTTTCTGGGTAAGTCTCTAAGAACTGTGAGTCTTTCTGGGTAAGTCTCTAAGAACTGTGAGTCTTTCTGGGTAAGTCTCTAAGAACGGTGAGTCTTTCTGGTAAGTCTCTAAGAGCTGTGAGTCTTTCTGGGTAAGTCTCTAAGAGCTGTGAGTCTTTCTGGGCAAGTCTCTAAGAGCTTTTCACACCTGGCTTGTACAATATTTGCACATTATTATTTTGTAAAAGCTCTGTCAAGTTGGTTGGTTACACAGCCATTTTCAAGTCTTGCCATAGATTTTCAAGTCCAAACGGTAACTAGGCCACTCGGGAACATTCCATTCAGTGTATATTTGACCTTGTGCTCTAGGTTATTGTCCTCCTGAAATGTGTCTCCCAGTTTCTGTTGGAAAGCAGACTGATCTAGAAGAAAAGAATCGCACACCTATTTAGGCGAGGTGCTGGCTAGCGGAGTAGAAAAGTTGAAATAAAAGAGAGTCGCACCATCTAGGAGCTCAGATGCAAAATGTAATTACCAACGTTTCGACAGCCAAGCTGTCTTCATCGGGGTATAAAGCAGACTGAGCCAGGTTTTCCTCTAGACCTATACCTGTGCTTAACTCTATTCCATGTATTTTTATCCTAAAAAACCTCCCCCCCAGTCCTTAACAATAACAAGCATACCCATAACATGATGCAGACACCACCATGCTTGAAAATATGAAAAGTGGAACTCAGTGATGTGTTGGATTTGCCCCAAACATAACATTTTGTATTCAGAACTTAAAATGAATTTCTTGTCCACATTTTTTTCAGTTTAACTTTAGTGCCTTGTTGCAAACAGGATGCATGTTTTGGAATATTTTTGTATCTGTACAGGCTTCCTTCTTTCACTCAGTCAATTAGGTTAATATTGTGGAGTAACTACAATGTTGTTGATCCATCCTCAGAGTCTCCTATCACCGCCATTAAACTCTGTGACTGTTTTAAAGTCATCATTGGCCTCATGTTGAAATCCCTGAGCAGTTTCCTTCCTCTCCGGCAACTGAGTTAGAAAGGACACCTGTATCTTTGTAGTGACTGGATGTATTGATACACCATCCAAAGTGTAATTAATAACTTCCTCGTGCTCAAAGGGATATTCAATGTCTGCTTTTTTATTTTTACACATCTACCAATAGGTGCCCTTCTTTGCGAGGCATTGAAAAACCTCCCTGGTCTTTGTGGTGGAAAGTCACTGCTCGACTGAGGGACCTTACAGATAATTGTATGGGATACAGAGATGAGGTAGTCATTAAAAAATCATGATAAACACTATTATTGCACACAGAGTGAGTCCATGGAACTTATTATGTGACTTGTTGAGCACATTTTTACATAGTTAGTCCATGTGACTTGTTAAGCAAATATTTCCTACTGAACTTATTTAGGCTTGCCATAACAAAGGGGTTGAATATTTATTGACTCAAGACATTTCAGCTTTTCGTTTTGAATTATTTTGTAAACATTTCTAAAAACCTAACTCAACTTTGACATTATGGGGTATTGTGTTTAGGCCAGTGACACAAACTCTCAAATTAATCCATTTAAATTCAGAATGTAACAACAAAATATGGAATATGAAAAAAGGGGTATGAACACTTTCTGAAGACCAAACACCCAGACATACTGATAAACACTTGAAGTAGGAAGTTTACATACAGGTTGGAGTCATTAAAACTCTTTCTGAGGACCAAACACCCAGACATACTGATAAACACTTGAAGTAGAGAACATGGTTAGTCATTAAAACTCTTTCAGACCAAACACCCAGACATACTGGAAGTCATTAGAACATATGATAAACACTTGAAGTTTCAAGAACGTTTTTTCCCACAAATGGTTCTTGTTAACAAACTATAAGTTTTCCCAAGTTGGTTAGACATCTACTTTGGGCATGACACAAGTAAGTTTTCCAACAATTGATTACAGACAGATTATTTCACTTATAATTCACTGTATCACAATTCCAGTGGGTCAGAAGTTTACATACACTAAGTTGACTCTGCCTTTAAACAGCTTGAAAATTCCAGAAAATGATGTCATAGCTGTATAGTGTGAAGGCAATTGACATAACCCTGAGTTAATTAAATTTGAGCAATACGTAACTGAACG
>NC_056436.1:4127520-4221255 GCF_018296145.1 Oncorhynchus tshawytscha | reverse complement strand
CTCCTCTCCTCCCTGCTGCTTTTCTTAGTACTGCTGACGGAAATAGAAGCTGTCAGTTTGGATCAGGATCCCACTCCAGTAACAACAGTAGAATGCCATAATATTCATTATAAACATTACATTTGGATATTGTCTTTTCACATTGTCTTTTTGATTGATCTTATTCATTAAATCAATAGAGAGAAAAAAGTTCATATCCAAATGTAAATGTTTATTATTAAAATCATGAATTTGATGTTCTATTTATAGGGTCAGGATCCAACTGCAGTAACCCTCCGTGCCGAGGCACCTGCTGCTACAGACAGATACTGAGAAACTGAGATGGTGAGAGATACAGAGAGAGAACAGGGGAGGGAAATAAACAACAGAAAGAACAGAACAAGTGTTTTTGTGTGATGCTTTCACACTGTGGGGACAGGGGGCCACGGTGATATATTTACATAGAGACGCCGTACAAAAACCTCCTACCATTCACTTCCATACAGGGGAGGTCTGGGGCCTATTCACACACTACTACAGACTGTCGAGGAGTCTGGAGAGATGTTTTGATAATACTGAAGGATAAAACAAGATTTCAACAAGTCTTCAGGATTATAAAATCTACTTTATTAGGGAGCATTTTCCTAGGCAAGACAACAAACTTATGAAGTCAGATTTAGTTACATAAGGAGTTTGTTTGATTCATGTTTGACCATAAAATCTCCTCAAATGTTTTGCTGAACTCAGTAGTTCTTTTAGAGTATCTCTGAGTATCTCTGAGTATCTCTGTTCATATTCCCTTGAGGCAGAATGACAAAGAGATCTGAGGTATTTTTTTGGAAGAGGAGGCAAACAATGTGACACTGGAAGTGAGGCCTACTTTGGGAATGGAACCAAACTCACTGTTTTAGGTAAGTTCACTTCAGATGAATGACATTGATATAGATCTGTAACCCTGGAGATGTTTGATTAGTGTCTATGATTCAGCTGAACTAAATGGTTGATGTGAAAACACTGTGACTTCAAACCAACCAGCCTACTTTGGGAATGGAACCAAACTCACTGTTTTAGGTAAAAACTTCCTCATTGATTTACTTCCTGTACCTGACAATGTTATGTTTATGGATCTAATAGTTCATTTGAACAATTGACAAGTCATAAAAAGCGGTTATTATGTTAGATGCCAAATACGTAGACAAGTTCAGTAGCTAGTGGTTGGCACATTACTGCTCAGTATGTCCGCACTGTGACAACTATGATCCTGCATTCTTTGGAGCAGGAACCAAACTGACTGTTCTGGGTAAGAGAATATTCACCATGATGGAACTAATGGGTCTCTATGTGTGGTTTAGGGGTTTGGTGATGTGAGGAGTTAGTTGATTATAGATTCAGTACATTAGATCAGTTCATACTAGTGTTACTCCACTCAATGCTTTTTGATGTTAAGCCTGTACACTGTGCCAACTATGAGGCCCATTTTGGACAAGGCACCAAATTAACAGTTCTCAGTAAGTAATCCCGTACACTATGTTTGGCGTACGGACAATGAATGTGAGTGAGACAACATACTCGTGAGAAGAGATTTGATATCGTAGTATTACAGTATGTTTGAGTCATCTGTGTCGGTCTTGTTTAACTGGTTAAAACACGGTGTTGATCGGTAGGACGTCTTGACCAATACAGTTATCGAAGGCCATGTATGATTTAAAGTTGATGAGAAAAGGACTTGGTTGACTAGAGCAGTATTCCACTGTACTGTGTTAATGGTGCCAGGCTCAGCACGTCTATATATCTATATTTGAGCAGTATTCCACTGTACTGTGCTAATGGTGCCAGGCTCAGCACGTCTATATATCTATACTAGATCAGTATTCCACTGTACCGTGCTAACGGTGCCGGCCAGGCTGACTTCGGTGGAGGAACCAGGTTAACTGTTCTAGGTGAGAAATGACACTGAAAAAAACTGTACTGAGCAGTATTCTGTTGGTTATAAACCATGTAAACTATGTGGTTATAATGTATATAGAGAATGGTACTGTAACAGAATGACTGGGTAGTATCTATCGATCGTCCTCCTGACGTGGTTACATACAGGTGGAGTAAATCCACTGTGCTGGTGGTGTGGCCAGGTTGACTTCGGTGGAGGAACCCGGTTAACTGTTCTAGGTGAGACAACACACCAACATAATATAACGTTGGCACCTGATTGGGATTTTAAAAACTCCATTTAAACACATTTATATGTAATGGCTACAGTCTGTAGGTTACAGTGTGTGGTTGATATTCATGGATTGGAATGTGACCTAAAGATTGGTTGAGGTGGAACACACTTGAATTTCATTAGTAAAATAGTCCCCATAATTGATTTGGTTGTAAACTATGTCAGATTTAACCCCTCAGCTGAATGTCTCAGAGGTCCTGTGAAAGGTTTTGAATAACTTTTAACAGAGTAACAAAGATGGAGTCGAAACAAAGTCAGAGAGACAGTAAAGATACTGCTTTGAGTCTCTGTGCTCGTACTCGGAGGCATATTTTGGAGCCGGCACCAAACTCACCGTTTTAGGTAAGAAAATGAACAATGAACTGTTGTGGACTCTATCTGACAAATGTACACGAGGAATAACAAAGACCAAAACATTTTTACATTTGGCAATATAGAAAATATTGTGTTTGACTATACGTCTAAATGGTGTTAAAGTAAGAGAGTGTATTTGAATGGATCACAGTAAATGCAGTAGTTATGTGCTCCAATCATCATGGTTATAACGCTGTCTGGCTCTGTGCCCAGACACAGTCTGCCTTCATTATAATACCTATCAGCTAGAGGAGAAGAGGTTCCTTCGCAGGAACCAGACACAGTCTTAGGAAGCAGTGGAACAGACACAGTCTTAGGTACTTCGGTCAAAACAATGATCATTTCATCTCTACATAATCTGGAAATGATTTTGTGATGTCATTACATTTCATAGAATAACTAAATCCAACAACCAAAGACAGCAGGTTGGGGGTGTAAAGGCTACAGCTAAACTCTGCTAGTGCTGAGTAGTGAGAGGGGTTATTTCTGTAGCTGTGTATCAGTGTGAGCACCACCCAGGCGTACTTCGGCAATGGCACCAAACTCACAGTTCTGGGTGAGAAAACTGATTCTGTCATCTGTTATCTATGCCATCATGAGTTTATCTGTTACTGAAAGAGACGTTGTCTTATTTTTTTATCCGGTGTGTGAACCAGAGATGGAGAGAAAATATCTTTATGGTTTATAAAACAATGTTCCAATTCCTCAGGCGTTTGGTTTGTAATGAATCTATATTGTGGTGTTGTATCAGTTTGAATGGAAGTGCATAACAGTTCAGAACAGGCAAAGTAACAGATCTGTGTCAGATGTCATCCAGTGTCTGTAATGTAGAGCATGGTATGTCTCTGTGGTACACGGATAAGGCAGAGTTTGGTCCAGGTACCAGACTCACTGTTCTAGGTAAGGGATTCAGATTTTCAACTTTCTTTAAAAAAAATATTGCAAATACATCATTAAATTATTTTTAAATTAAGGGGTTTGTTTGCTTTGCATTCCTGGCATAGTTGAGCATGAAAATATTCAGGGGGGACATTTAAGCTGTACAAAGAGCTAATGATGAAGTGAATTAGCCCTATGCTCTGTCGACATAGACATGCTTAGAAATACGATATTACTTCCTTTGCTACAAGCCAAACTACTGCAAATACACCAATGGGTAGCTAGAATCCTCTTGGTTTTCTGTCTGTGAGTATGTGGTGTGCTCTGGTGGTTATGCTGCCTACTTTGGAGAGGGAACTAAGCTAACAGTTCTGGGTAAGAAAACTGTAATACTGGTAGAATACTGTAAGAATACTGTTATAATACTGTAGTAATACTGTAAGAATACTGTAATACTGTTAGAATACTGTTAGAATACTGGAATACTGTAGTAATACTGTAAGAATACTGGTATAATACTGTAGTAATACTGTTTCAATACTGTAAGAATACTGTAAGAATACTGTAAGAATACTGTTATAATACTGTAAGAATACTGTTATAATACTGTAAGAATACTGTTATAATACTGTTACAATACTGTAAGAGTGTAAGAATAATACTGTAATACTGTTACAACACTGTAAGAATAATGTAAGAGGAATACTGTAATACTACTGTAATAATAATGATACTATAAGAATACTGTAATACTACAGTAATAATAATGATACTATAAGAATACTGTAAGAATAGTGTAATAATAATACTGCAACAATAATAATACTTCTATAATGCTGTAATAATAATGATACTATAATAATACTGTAATACTTCTGTAATAATAATGATACTATAAGATAATACTTAATAACAATGCCGTAATACTACTGTGATAATAATACTGAACAATACTGTAATAATTCTATAATGTAATAATAATACTGTGATAATACTGTCAAATAATATAATACTAATAACAATGCCGTAATAATACTGTGATAATAATAAAACACTACTGTAATAATTCTACTGTAATAATAATACTGTGATAATAAATAACAATGCTGTGATAATACTGTAATAATACTACACTACTGTAATAATACTACTGTAATAATAATACTGTGATAATACTTCAATAATACTACTATAATACTAATAATACTGTAATAATAATACTAACAATAAAATAATAATACTGTAATAATACTGTAATAATAATACTGTGATGATACAGCTGTGATAATACTGTAATAATACTACTGTAATAATACTACTGTAATAATACTGTAATCAAATACTACTAATAATACTGTGATAATACTACTGTAATACTACTGTATAATACTACTGTAATACTACTGTAATAATAATACTGTAATACTACTGTAAATACTACTGTAAAATACTACTGTAATACTATACTAATACTATGATAATGCTGTAATTACATTATATATAATACTACTGTTACAGTGATAATAATACAGTAATAAAGTGGTTAATTCTGTAAGCTGCTGTAATACACCCTCTGTATCTATGTGTTTGACTTGGCATACATTTATTGATGAATGACATTTATTGATTAAGACTATTTTGTGATTAATGACATTTATTGATTTATGACATTTATTGATTAACTCTCATTGATTCATTTTGTGATGAACTCCATTTCATTGATTCATTTTGTGATGAACTCTCTCATCATTCATTTTGTGATGAACTCTCTCATTGATTCATTTTGTGATGAACTCTCTCATTGATTCATTTTGTGATTCATTTTCATTTTGTGATGAACTGTGTTTTAAAGCACTCGGGTTCAGGTATGATGTCGACAGCAAACAGAGCCATTGATTGGGTGTTAAAATACTCCACTGTTTCCTCCATGCAGATCCAAACATCAAAGTCACTGAACCCACAGTGAAAGTCCTAGCACCCTCCGCTAAGGAGTGTGAAGATAGAAACAAGAAGAAGAAGAAGACCCTAGTGTGTGTAGCCACCCGCTTCTACCCCGACCACGTCACGGTCTTCTGGCAAGTCAACAATGTCAACAGAACTGAAGGTGCCGGGACCGACAACAGGGCCTTGTGGGATAAAGATGGTTTATACAGTATCACCAGCAGACTGAGAGTCCCAGCCAATGAATGGCACAAACCAGAGAACAGATTCACCTGCAATGTCAGCTTTTACAATGGGACTGACAATATACAAGTGAATGACACCATTCGTGGAGATCTCCAAGGTAATAAAACAATGAACACTGTCTGTGTTTCTGAGAAGCAAGATATTTGACTGAACTAGTACACTAGTTTTGAGACTCTAATGCATTCCCCAATGCCTAAGTGGTACCGTGGTGTATAATCTCATCTGAAACTCTCCTTCTCTGTTTCTTTCAGGTCAAAGTGGGGAGAGATAACGACAGGTAAATGTGCCCATTTTATACTACAGTTATTTTTCTACATACCTAAATACATGGCATACTGTACTGATGACCTGCATACTGATGACCTGCATACTGATGACCTGCATACTGTACTGATGACCTGCATACTGTACTGATGACCTGCATACTGATGACCTGCATACTGTACTGATGACCTGCATACTGTACTGATGACCTGCATACTGATGACCTGCATACTGTACTGATGACCTGCATACTGTACTGATGACCAGCATACTGATGATCTGCATACTGTACTGATGACCTGCATACTGATGACCTGCATACTGATGACCTGCATACTGATGACCTGCATACTGTACTGATGACCTGCATACTGATGACCTGCATACTGATGACCTGCATACTGATGACCTGCATACTGTACTGATGACCTGCATACTGTACTGATGACCTGCATACTGATGACCTGCATACTGTACTGCATACCTGCATACTGATGACCTGCATACTGTACTGATGACCTGCATACTGTACTGATGACCTGCATACTGTACTGACCTGCATACTGATGACCTGCATACTGATGACCTGCATACTGTACTGATGACCAGCATACTGATGACCTGCATACTGATGACCTGCATACTGATGACCAGCATACTGACTGACCTGCATACTGTACTGATGACCTGCATACTGTACTGATGACCTGCATACTGATGACCTGCATACTGACTGACCTGCATACTGTACTGATGACCTGCATACTGTACTGATGACCTGCATATTGATGACCTACATACTGTACTGATGACCTGCATACTGTACCTGATGACCTGCATACTGATGACCTGCATACTGTACTGATGACCTACATACTGTACTGATGACCTGCATACTGTACTGATGACCTGCATACTGATGACCTGCATACTGTACTGATGACCTGCATACTGATGACCTGCAAACTGATGACCAGCATACTGATGACCTGCATACTGTACTGATGACCTGCATACTGATGACCTGCATACTGATGACCTGTATACTGATGACCTGCATACTGATGACCTGCATACTGTACTGATGACCTGCATACCTGTACTGATGACCTACATACTGTACTGAAGACCTGCATACTGTACTGATGACCTACATACTGATGACCTGCATACTGATGACCTGCATACTGTACTGATGACCTGCATACTGTACTGATGACCAGCATACTGATGATCTGCATACTGTACTGATGACCTGCATACTGATGACCTGCATACTGATGACCTGCATACTGACCTGCATACTGTACTGATGACCTGCATACTGATGACCTGCATACTGATGACCTGCATACTGATGACCTGCATACTGTACTGATGACCTGCATACTGTACTGATGACCTGCATACTGATGACCTGCATACTGTACTGATGACCTGCATACTGATGACCTGCATACTGTACTGATGACCTGCATACTGTACTGATGACCTGCATACTGATGACCTGCATACTGTACTGATGACCTGCATACTGTACTGATGACCTGCATACTGATGACCTGCATACTGTACTGATGACCAGCATACTGATGACCTGCATACTGACCTGCATACTGATGACCTGCATACTGTACTGATGACCTGCATACTGTACTGATGACCTGCATACTGTACTGATGACCTGCATACTGATGACCTGCATACTGTACTGATGACCTGCATACTGTACTGATGACCTGCATACTGTACTGACCTGACCTACATACTGATGACCTGCATACTGTACTGATGACCTGCATACTGATGACCTGCATACTGATGACCTGCATACTGTACTGATGACCTGCATACTGATGACCTGCATACTGATGACCTGCATACTGTACTGACCTGCATACTGATGACCTGCATACTGTACTGATGACCTGCATACTGTACTGATGACCTGCATACTGATGACCTGCATACTGTACTGATGACCTGCATACTGATGACCTGCATACTGATGACCTGCATACTGATGACCTGCATACTGTACTGATGACCTGCATACTGATGACCTGCATACTGTACTGATGACCTGCATACTGATGACCTGCATACTGTACTGATGACCTGCATACTGTACTGATGACCTGCATACTGTACTGATGACCTAGCATACTGATGACCTGCATACTGTACTGATGACCTGCATACTGATGACCTGCATACTGATGACCTGTACTGATGACCTGCATACTGTACTGATGACCTGCATACTGTACTGATGACCTGCATACTGTACTGATGACCTGCATACTGTACTGATGACCTGCATACTGTACTGATGACCTACATACTGATGACCTGATACTGACCTGATACTGTACTGATGACCTACATACTGATGACCTGCATGACCTGCATACTGATGACCTGCATACTGTACTGATGACCTGCATACTGTACTGATGACCTACATACTGTGATGACCTGCATACTGTACTGATGACCTGCATACTGATGACCTGCATACTGATGACCTGCATACTGTACTGATGACCTGCATACTGATGACCTGCATACTGACTGACCTGCATACTGACTGACCAGCATACTGATGACCTGCATACTGTACTGATGACCTGCATACTGATGACCTGCATACTGATGACCTGCATACTGATACCTGCATACTGATGACCTGCATACTGATGACCTGTATACTGTACTGATGACCTGCATACTGTACTGATGACCTGCATACTGTACTGATGACCTGTATACTGTACTGATGACCTGCATACTGATGACCTGCATAGACCTGTATGACCTGTACTGATGACCTACATACTGATGACCTGCATACTGATGACCTGCATACTGTACTGATGACCTGCATACTGATGACCTGTATACTGTACTGATGACCTGCATACTGATGACCTGATGACCTGACATACTGTACTGATGACCTGCATACTGATGACCTGCATACTGTACTGATGACCTGCATACTGTACTGATGACCTGTATACTGTACTGATGACCTACATACTGATGACCTGCATACTGATGACCTGCATACTGTACTGATGACCTGCATACTGATGACCTGCATACTGTACTGATGACCTGTATACTGTACTGATGACCAACTGTATGACCTGCATACTGATGACCTGCATACTGTACTGATGACCTACATACTGTACTGATGACCTGCATACTGTACTGACCTGCATACTGATGACCTGCATACTGATGACCAACATACTGTACTGATGACCTGCATACTGATGACCTGCATACTGTACTGATGACCTGCATACTGATGACCTGTATACTGTACTGATGACCTGATGACCTGCATACTGATGACCTGCATATTTATGACCTACATACTGATGACCAACATACTGTACTGATGACCTGCATACTGATGACCTGCATACTGTACTGATGACCTACATACTGTACTGATGACCTGCATACTGTACTGATGACCAACATACTGATAACCTGCATACTGATGAACAACATACTGATGACCTGCATACTGTACTGATGACTGATGACACTGGCCTAGATCATTGGTTGGATCCCCAGGACCAAGAAACACTAACCTAGATCATTGGTTGGATCCCCAGGGCCAATAAACACTAACCTAGATCATTGGTTGGATCCCCAGGGCCAAGAAACACTAACCTAGATCATTGGTTGGATCCCCAGGACCAATAAACACTAACCTAGATCATTGGTTGGATCCCCAGGACCCAGAAACACTAACCTAGATCATTGGCTGTGCTGTATCCTTCTCAATGGATGATCTGCTAACAATATCATCTGATACCACCTTAATCAAGGTCATTTGAATGTATTATTGTCCTTGCAGATTACTATGTGAAGAGCACCCAGACTGCCAAGCTGGCCTACAGCATCTTCATCGCTAAGAGTACCTTCTATGGCCTGGTCGTCATGGTTATGATTTGGAAGTTCCAGGTGAGTTCCCTGCAAATATGATAAAGGTTCATCACACAGTCATCTCTCTCCTCTTCTATCTCTGCCTTGTGCTAAAGGAGTCCCAGATCAGTTTTGTACGGTCTTGCCAACTCCTATGGTCAGGTTGACAGTGACCACACAAACAGATCCCACTGGGCACACCATGTCGTTTCAACGTGGATAATTGGGAAATATTTGGTTTAGACGTTGATCAATGAGATTACAATTTATATTCACCCAATCAAAAAGACAGCCAAAAAGTTAGTTGAATTTCCAGTGTGTTTTCCCCATGATTTCAACCATCTGAAAGCACAACACAGTTCAAATGGGGATACACCGTCAGATATTGAATCCTTTATAGAACAGATTAATGTGTTATCACTGGGCGTCATCTAATAGCACAACCACATGAGCTGGATGGCAGTTGAGAGTTACATTATAGTACACAGTACAAATGATCAATGCCATTTCAGATTCTATTTCGATTTTAAGCGGAGATCTCTCAACAATCCATCCCACGATAAGCACAGAGGTCATAATCAGTGAAAAATAGCATAGCTAAGCGTGACTGGGTTAAAACCTGGGATGGAAGACAGATGAACTCTCCAGTAGGAGGGGCTGCCCAGCATAATGTTTGTGTTTCTGATAGTGACCCTGACCTTGAATATCTGATATTGTTTTAAATCGATCAAAATTCAACATATTTTGTCTATGTTGAAATTAGTTTACCATAATGACACAATCCTGTGATTTAAATTTCACCCCCCCCCCAAAAAAAACAGTTTACGTCGATTACTTTAAATATATATATTATACGTAGATTCCACGTCACAATACGTTGACACAGCGTTGAAATAACATTGAAACAACGTTGATTCAATCAGTTTGAGCCCAGTGGGATGTCAGATGACAAGCAGGCGGGACACGCAGGACAGCATAAACAGATCTGGGATCAGGCTAGTTAACGACCATAGGAGTTGACAAGACAGCAAAAACAAATCTGGGACCAGGCTAGGTCATGACCATAGGAGTTGACAGGACAACACAAACAGATCTGGGACCAGGCTAGCTATGGGCTAATAAAGGTTTGAACCTGACACCATCATATAAATAAAACCTTGATTATATTTCTGTATCTCTGTGTTTCCATACAGACACCATACTGTCTTTATCCTGTATCTCTGTGTTCTCATACAGACACCATACTGTCTTTATCCTGTATCTCTGTGTTCCCCATACAGACACCATACAGACACCATACTGTCTTCATCCTGTATCTCTGTGTTGCCATACAGACACCATACTGTCTTTATCCCCATACAGACACCATACTGTCTTTATCCTTTATCTCTGTGTTTCCATACAGACACCATACAGACACCATACTGTCTTTAATCTCTGTGTCTGTGTTCCCATACAGACACCATACTGTCTTTATCCTGTATCTCTGTTTCCATACAGACACCATACTGTTTTCATCCTGTATCTCTGTGTTTCCATACAGACACCATACTGTCTTTATCCTGTATCTCTGTGTTCCCATACAGACACCATACTGTCTTTATCCTGTATCTCTGTGTTTCCATACAGACACCATACTGTTTTCATCCTGTATCTCTGTGTTCCCATACAGACACCATACTGTCTTTATCCTGTATCTCTGTGTTTCCATACAGACACCATACTGTCTTTATCCTGTATCTCTGTGTTCCCATACAGACACCATACTGTCTTTATCCTGTATCTCTGTGTTTCCATACAGACACCATACTGTTTTCATCCTGTATCTCTGTGTTTCCATACAGACACCATACTGTCTTTATCCTGTGTCTGTGTTCCCATACAGACACCATACTGTACTGCTTTATCCTGTATCTCTGTGTTTCCATACAGACACCATACAGACACCATACTGTCTTTATCCTGTATCTCTGTGTTCCCATACAGACACCATACTGTCTTTATCCTGTATCTCTGTGTTCCCCATACAGACACCATACTGTCTTTATCCTGTATCTCTGTGTTCTCATACAGACACCATACTGTCTTTATCCTGTATCTCTGTGTTCCCATACAGACACCATACAGACACCATACTGTCTTTATCCCCATACAGACACCATACTGTCTTTATCCCCATACAGACACCATACAGACACCATACTGTCTTTATCCTGTATCTCTGTGTTTCCATACAGACACCATACAGACACCATACTGTTTTCATCCTGTATCTCTGTGTTTCCATACAGACACCATACTGTTTTCATCCTGTATCTCTGTGTTTCCATACAGACACCATACTGTTTTCATCCTGTATCTCTGTGTTCCCATACAGACACCATACTGTCTTTAATCTCTGTGTCTGTGTTCCCATACAGACACCATACTGTCTTTATCCTGTATCTCTGTGTTTCCATACAGACACCATACAGACACCATACTGTCTTTAATCTCTGTGTCTGTGTTCCCATACAGACACCATACTGTTTTCATCCTGTATCTCTGTGTTTCCATACAGACACCATACTGTCTTTAATCTCTGTGTCTGTGTTTCACATGCAGGGCTCCTCAGAGAAACAGATTTAACGGAATACAAGCGGCCCAAGGAGGATGTCCTGCATGGGTGTTGATTCTTCCATGTGCTCAAGAACGGACTGGCAAATGGGCAATTCTGGCAAATGCCAGATGGACCAATTCATCTTTAGCCCAGTGGGCCTGTCTAAATGGTATTATGTTTTTAGCAAAATAATAATAATTTGTCTAGTAAAGAGGGTCTTAAAGAAAAACATGGGCAGGTGTGTTAGAAATGCCGGGGCCGGTTTCTGGTCCCAGTTTGCCCCTGCGTGTAATTGTATTGTCCATTGTGCTTATTGTTGCCAGTATCTCTTTATTGCCCCGTCTATGTGAAGATGTGCTTTTAAGAATCTCCTATGAACATGAACTTGCAATTTAAATGTATATTTGAATAAATTCAGCCAAAACAACCTTTCCATTAACTTACAAAATCAACGTCTGTTTGTTTTTCCAGTAATTCCAGTAGAGTATGTATCAATACACTTTGCTTTCCAATTTCTAAATGTTAGTTTGTGAATAATAAACTATATAATTAGGGACAGATCAAAATGTACCTCTCCACAGTTAAATATTTTCACGACCCTCCCCCCTCATAGAATTAACTCAATATAATGTTTACGACCACAAATAACAAGAACTGTAGCGACCCTGTTTTTATCAACGTGGATATTGACTTTGCCACTTCAGTCTGCTTTTCTGGCACAGTTGATGCCACGCAGGGCTTTGGGCCAGAAGGTTGAGGGTTCACCGACCACCACAGACGAGCTCCCTCTCCCTGCCTGTTTCATCACATTACGATCAGAGACGGAGGCAGACCATGATCAGCTAGGGGGAAATCAGATTTTCAACATTTTGATGCCATATTTATATAAAATATATTCAACGAATCTTCCACCGACAGGTTTAACAACCAATAAACAAAACAAACCAACTTGTGGCACTTCAATATCATGGTTTGTGTTGTGAACAAACAGAAAACACACCCCTCCCTGTCTTGTAGACTTACCCAGTATTGAAGGCTTGGCTTGACAATCTCCTAGTGTCATTAAACTTTATAGTGTTTCGTAACAATGTCTCTTTTCATTCATCAATTGGCCACTGCACAGTTTGGATTGATTGATTGATTGATTGATTGATTGATTGATTGATTGATTGATTGATTTTATTTGTCTGTAAAAAAAAATACATATATATATATACATAATTTTTTTAAGTGACTGGGATTGCACAATAAAGTCTGGGACTTATTTCCATTGTGGTCCCTATTTCTTTTTACATAAATACATATACAATTACATAAATAGAGACAGAAACATTCTCAACCTCCAGATGAGTATGAGAGGAAAGACAATTCTGACCAGCTTGTTTGGCCAGTAGCTTGTTCTCTAGATGTTTGGGGCTGCTGGGGGGAACCATGATGTTCAGCATAATCAGACACTAGACTAGATGTTTGGGGCTGCTGGGGAACCATGATGTGCAGCATAATCAGACACTAGACTAGATGTTTGGGGCTGCTGGGGAACCATGATGTGCAGCATAATCAGACACTAGACTAGATGTTTGGGGCTGCTGGGGGAACCATGATGTTCAGCATAATCAGACACTAGACTAGATGTTTGGGGCTGCTGGGGAACCATGATGTTCAACATAATCAGACACTAGACTAGATGTTTGGGGCTGCTGGGGGAACCATGATGTTCAGCATAATCAGACACTAGACTAGATGTTTGGGGCTGCTGGGGGAACCATGATGTTCAGCATAATCAGACACTAGACTAGATGTTTGGGGCTGCTGGGGAACCATGATGTTCAGCATAATCAGACACTAGACTAGATGTTTGGGGCTGCTGGGGGGAACCATGATGTTCAGCATAATCAGACACTAGACTAGATGTTTGGGGCTGCTGGGGGGAACCATGATGTTCAGCATAATCAGACACTAGACTAGATGTTTGGGGCTGCTGGGGGAACCATGATGTTCAGCATAATCAGACACTAGACTAGATGTTTGGGGCTGCTGGGGGAACCATGATGTTCAGATAATCAGACACTAGACTAGATGTTTGGGGCTGCTGGGGAACCATGATGTGCAGCATAATCAGACACTAGACTAGATGTTTGGGGCTGCTGGTGAACCATGATGTGCAGCATAATCAGACACTAGACTAGATGTTTGGGGCTGCTGGTGAACCATGATGTTCAGCATAATCAGACACTAGACTAGATGTTTGGGGCTGCTGGGGAACCATGATGTGTTTGAGTCTTTATGGTGTCTGTACCTTCCAGATTTTCATCCAATTGGTCGACAGATTTTCATGAGAATATTCAACAATCTTCATAAAAACAATATGCAATTTCAGAGTTTCCATCAGTAAAGTTTGGATTATTAGGTGGCCGTGATGGTTTGAGGCCAGGACACCGGGGTTAACACCCCAACTCTTACGATAAGTGCCATGGGATCTTTAATGACCTCAGAGAGTCAGGACACCCGTTTAACGTCCCATCCGAAAGACGGCACCCTACACAGGGCAGTGTCTGGGGCATTGGGATATTTTTTTTAGACTAGAGAGAAGAGTGCTTCTTACTGGCCCTCCAACATCACCTCCAGCAGCATCTGGTCTCCCATCCAGGGACTGACCAGGACCATCCCTGTGTAGCTTCAGAAGCAAGCCAGCAGTGGGATGCAGGGTGGTATGTTGCTGACCAGGACCAACCCTGCGTAGCTTCAGAAGCAAGCCAGCAGTGGGATGCAGGGTGGTATGTTGCTGGCATCATTGTGTTTCTATGTGTAGTATATGATCAACTTTATAGCCTGTATTTTGAGGGGAAATACTTTCCTAAAACAATCATTGTCTCCCTCACGGTTCAGCTGTCAGAGATGTGAGCATTTAATGTATCAGGGCATTGAATGTAAAGGCTTAAATGTATGTTAACATTGTTAAATGTTGACATTTTAATATATACACTTCAAAGGTTTGGGATCACAGAAACGTCCTTGTTTTTGAAAGAAAAGCACATTAAAATAACATCAAATTGATCAGAAATACAGTGTAGACATTGTTAATGTTGTAAATGACTATTGTAGCTGGAAACGGCTGAGTTTTAATGGAATATATACATAGGCGTACAGAGGCCCATTATCAGCAACCATCACTCCTGTGTTCCAATGGCACGTTGTGTAGTACCCGCAAAACACCAGTCTCAATGTCAACAGTGAAGAGGCGATTCCGGGATGCTGGCCTTCTAGGCAGAGTTGCAAAGAAAAGCCATATCTCAGACTGGCCAATAAAAAGAAAAGGTTAAGATGGGCAAAAGAACACAGTCACTGGACAGAGGAACTCTGCCTAGAAGGCCAGCATCCCGGAGTCGCCTCTTCACTGTTGATGTTGAGACTGGACAGAGGAACTCTGCCTAGAAGGCCAGCATCCCGGAGTCGCTTTTTCACTGTTGACGTTGAGACTGGTGTTTTGTGGGTACTATTTAATGAAGCTGCCAGTTGAGAACTTGTGAGGCGTCTGTTTCTCAAACTAGACACTCTAAAATACTTGTCCTCTTGCTCAGTTGTGCACCGGAGCCTCCCACACAGTTTGCGCTGTTCTGTGAAGGGAGTAGTACACAGCGTTGTACGAGATCTTCAGTTTCTTGGCAATTACTCACACGGAAAAGCCTTAATTTCTCAGAACAAGAATAGACTGACGAGTTTCAGAAGAAAGCTATTTGTTTCTGGCCATTTTGAGTCTGTAATCAAACCCACAAATGCTGATGCTCCAGATACTCAACTAGTCTAAAGAAGGCCAGTTTTGTTGCTTCTTTAATCAGACCAACAGTTTTCAGCTGTGATAACACAATAGCAAATGATAAACTTGGATTAGCTAACACAACGTGCCATTGGAACACAGGAGTGATTGTTGCTGATAATGGGCCTCTGTACGCCTATGTAGATATTCCATAAAAAAATCTGCAGTTTCCAGCTACAACAGTCATTTACAACATCAACAATGTCTACACTGCATTTCTGATCAATTTGATGTTATTTTAATGGACAGAAATGTGCTTCTAAGTGACCCCAAACTTTTGAATGGTAATGTGTATATATATATGTAGCCTATTTAAAGGAAGAGAAGCTTAGGCCAGAATAACTCCAGAAAGAGATTTGCCCGTGGCAAACTACGACACACACATGCATTTCTTTATGTTAGATGGCTACTGCATCTGCTATACAGACATAGACTTACAGAAGGAGGGTAATTCAAACATTTTCTATCTGAATATTTTGTATAAAGATTAGTATTATATTGTTAGATTATAGGAGTTATTCTGGTTGGCCTGAAACAGTCTTCCTCAAGTCCAACTGTCAGAGTCCGTTGGAGCGCCGGGATGCGCTGCCTTCGTACCATAGACCTGCAGTAGCTAAAGCTTAATTATAGCCACTTCATAACAAACCTTCACACACATTCCTAAACTTTATTAGCTTAATATCAAAAGTCAAACCATAGTTTATTAGGAAAATACAAGCAGAAGAGCAAATGTAATTAAAAAAAACTCCCGTGCCCCAAAAAAGAGGTTGACAACCCTCCCCTAATTTCAACCAATTTCAAGCATATCAACCAGCTGGAGAACATAAACTGTCTCTCTTTCCTCAGTAATAAAGGTGTAAATGACAGATTGTGACTCTGATACTTATTTCCAGCTAAGAGAAGTTAGTGATGTTGAAATCATGTCGTCATTTATGGAAAGGGCTTGGCAATGACCAATCTGACAATAATAGACTGTCAAATTAACAAATTTATATAATTTAATCTGACAATAATAGACTGTCAAATTAACAAGTTTATATCATTTAATCTGACAATAATAGACTGTCAAATTAACAAGTTTATATCATTTAATCTGACAATAATAGACTGTCAAATTAACAAATTTATATAATTTAATCTGACAATAATAGACTGTCAAATTAACAAATTTATATCATTTAATCTGACAATAATAGACTGTCAAATTAACAAGTTTATATAATTTAATCTGACAATAATAGACTGTCAAATTAACAAATTTATATCATTTAATCTGACAATAATAGACTGTCAAATTAACAAATTTATATCATTTAATCTGACAATAATAGACTGTCAAATTAACAAATTTATATCATTTAATCTGACAATAATAGACTGTCAAATTAACAAATTTATATCATTTAATCTGACAATAATAGACTGTCAAATTAACAAGTTTATATAATTTAATCTGACAATAATAGACTGTCAAATTAACAAATTTATATCATTTAATCTGACAATAATAGACTGTCAAATTAACAAGTTTATATAATTTAATCTGACAATAATAGACTGTCAAATTAACAAGTTTATATAATTTAATCTGACAATAATAGACTGTCAAATTAACAAATTTATATAATTTAATCTGACAATAATAGACTGTCAAATTAACAAGTTTATATCATTTAATCTGACAATAATAGACTGTCAAATTAACAAGTTTATATCATTTAATCTGACAATAATAGACTGTCAAATTAACAAATTTATATAATTTAATCTGACAATAGACACTTTGTCAGATTAACAAGTTTATATTTCATCTGAAAATAGACACGGTCAAATTAACAAATGTATATAATTTAAACTGGCAATAATACACACTCTTTATCAAATTAACAAATGTATATAATTGAATCCATCACAAGGTGGTTGATTTACTCAAAGCTCGTTGGAGCAGAAACTCTCTCCACAGTTGTGATTTCAACAGTAGCTTGATCCTTCCCATGAAGGGAGGATGTTTTCTTGCAGTTATTTTCATTCTGTTGTGTGTCTGTATCACACCTGTTTCTGAGAAACTCACCACTTCCTGCCCACACAGAGAGGACGTTTCCATGATGCTCTGCAGCGCTGCAGTGCATCGTGGGTCTCATGGCCTATACACTCAAGTGGAAAAGTTATATCTGACCCAGATAGGGTTTATCTGGCTCAGATCATATTTCCCTCTGAGTCAAAAGGAGGTTTCAGGCTACATTCACAGCAGTTCAACACTTTCAGTTGACGTCTGCAAGTTTAATGGCTGTATATAAGTTATAAATGGTCCTTTTTGCTAAATACATTTATGGTCTGGGGGAGAAACAGTGTGGTGATTATCACATAGCTGTATTTCTACCTTAAAACAGGAAGTTGATGCTCCCATCGCATAGAAGAGTGGGGGTGGTGTGTGTTAGTGGTTGTTGTGAAACTGAGCCTTGCAGCTCTGCAGGGGTGGAGGTGGAGGTAGAGAGAAAGAGAGAGAGACAGCCGAGGAGAGGATGTGGTGACGGAGAGAGAACGCGCTGAAGCACAGGCAGGATGCTGAGAAACAGCCTTCCATCTCACCACAACCTTACCCAACCCACACTGTGCAACACACACCTGCAGCTTTGCAATCTCCTCCTCTCCTCTCCTCTCCTCTCCTCTCCTCTCCTCTCCTCCTCTCCTCTCCTCTCCTCTCCTCTCCTCTCCTCTCCTCTCCTCTCCTCTCCTCTCCTCTCCTCTCCTCTCCTCTCCTCTCCTCTCCTCTCCTCTCCTCTCCTCCCTCTCCCTCTCCCCCTCCCCTCCCTCTCCTCTCCTCTCCTCCTCTCCTCTCCTCTCCTCTCCTCTCCTCTCCTCTCCTCTCCTCTCCTCTCTGCAAACACTACAGCCACAGATGATGTTCCATGTCTATGTCAACTGGCATAACAAGGCCCAGAGGCCTTTCTGAGTCACATGTTGTCACCGTCACACACACAGCTGTTTGTTCAATCTGTTGTAAAGAAATGAAAAGTAGTGTAGTCTCTCTTCTACAATGTTTTGATGTTCATTCTACTTTTCCATGTAGTGTTGTGGAAGAGGTTTCTATAGCTCCATCTCTGATGACTGTAATAGAGTCCTATAGCTCCATCTCTGATGACTGTAATAGAGTCCTATAGCTCCATCTCTGATGACTGTAATAGAGTCCTATAGCTCCATCTCTGATGACTGTAATAGTCCTATAGCTCCATCTCTGATGACTGTAATAGAGTCCTATAGCTCCATCTCTGATGACTGTAATAGAGAGTCCTATAGCTCCATCTCTGATGACTGTAATAGAGTCCTATAGCTCCATCTCTGATGACTGTAATAGAGTCCTATAGCTCCATCTCTGATGACTGTAATAGAGTCCTATAGCTCCATCTCTGATGACTGTAATAGAGTCCTATAGCTCCATCTCTGATGACTGTAATAGAGTCCTATAGCTCCATCACTGATGACTGTAATAGAGTCCTATAGCTCCATCACTGATGACTGTAATAGAGTCCTATAGCTCCATCTCTGATGACTGTAATAGAGTCCTATAGCTCCATCTCTGATGACTGTAATAGAGTCCTATAGCTCCATCACTGATGACTGTAATAGAGTCCTATAGCTCCATCACTGATGACTGTAATAGAGTCCTATAGCTCCATCTCTGATGACTGTAATAGAGTCCTATAGCTCCATCTCTGATGACTGTAATAGAGTCCTATAGCTCCATCACTGATGACTGTAATAGAGTCCTATAGCTCCATCTCTGATGACTGTAATAGAGTTCTATAGCTCCGTCTCTGATGACTGTAATAGAGTCCTATAGCTCCATCTCTGATGACTGTAATAGAGTCCTATAGCTCCATCTCTGATGACTGTAATAGAGTCCTATAGCTCCATCTCTGATGACTGTAATATAGTCCTATAGCTCCATCTCTGATGACTGTAATATAGTCATATAGCTCCATCTCTGATGACTGTAATAGAGTCCTATAGCTCCATCTCTGATGACTGTAATAGAGTCCTATAGCTCCATCTCTGATGACTGTAATAGAGTCCTATAGACCCATCTCTGATGACTGTAATAGAGTCCTATAGCTCCATCTCTGATGACTGTAATAGAGTCCTATAGCTCCATCTCTGATGACTGTAATAGAGAGTCCTATAGCTCCATCTCTGATGACTGTAATAGAGTCCTATAGCTCCATCACTGATGACTGTAATAGAGTCCTATAGCTCCATCTCTGATGACTGTAATAGAGTTCTATAGCTCCGTCTCTGATGACTGTAATAGAGTCCTATAGCTCCATCTCTGATGACTGTAATAGAGTCCTATAGCTCCATCTCTGATGACTGTAATAGAGAGTCCTATAGCTCCATCTCTGATGACTGTAATAGAGTCCTATAGCTCCATCTCTGATGACTGTAATAGAGTCCTATATCTCCATCTCTGATGACTGTAATAGAGTCCTATAGCTCCATCTCTGATGACTGTAATAGAGTCCTACAGCTCCATCTCTGATGACTGTAATAGAGAGTCCTATAGCTCCATCTCTGATGACTGTAATAGAGTCCTATAGCTCCATCTCTGATGACTGTAATAGAGAGTCCTATAGCTCCATCTCTGATGACTGTAATAGAGTCCTATAGCTCCATCTCTGATGACTGTAATAGAGTCCTATAGCTCCATCTCTGATGACTGTAATAGAGTCCTACAGCTCCATCTCTGATGACTGTAATAGAGAGTCCTATAGCTCCATCTCTGATGACTGTAATAGAGTCCTATAGCTCCATCTCTGATCACTGTAATCTGTAATAGAGTCCTATAGCTCCGTCTCTGATGACTGTAATAGAGAGTCCTATAGCTCCATCTCTGATGACTGTAATAGCAATGGAACTTGTAGAAGAGGATGGTAACTACAATCACTGACTAAATAGCTAGCCTGGATACCAGCCTGGATTTAGCGTGGGTCCCAGTCTGGATTTAGCCTGGGTCCCAGTCTGGATTTTGCCTGGGTCCCAGTCTGGATTTAGCCTGGGTCCCAGTCTGGATTTAGCCTGGGTCCCAGTCTGGATTTAGCCTGGGTCCCAGTCTGGATTTAGCCTGGGTCCCAGTCTGGATTTAGCCTGGGTCCGAGCCTGGGTCCCAGTCTGGATTTAGCTAATCCACTCCCTGTACTCCATGTCATTGTATTTGGTAAAGACAAAGAGAGGTAAGGAGAGGAACGTTAGCTAGAGAGACTGGTACTGAGACCAGTCAATAACACCACATCTAAACATACTGTTTCATCATGGCCCAGAAGGCCATTGACAGTGTGTGGAGCTGTGACAATCTGTCTCTTGGTGCCTTAATGAGTCTTAATGATGGTGTGGAGCTGTGACAATCTGTCTCTTGGTGCCTTAATGAGTCTTAATGATGGTGTGGAGCTGTGACATTCTGTCTCTTGGTGCCTGAATGAGTCTTAATGTTTGGTTGTGTTGGTGGGTTTTTGTACAGAACCTGTGTCTGATCTGTCATACTGTGGGTTCTGGCAGCACAGTACCAAACAGACGTGAAAGCAGATTGCTCCAGACCCACTCCATCTGACTCCAGGATCACCCTCTGGTCTATTGACCCTGAACCCCTCTATAGTGGTCCAGAGGTACCAGTACAGCACTCTAAACCCCTCTACAGAGGTACCAGTACAGCACTCTAAACCCCTCTATAGTTGTACCAGTACAGCACTCTAAAGCCCTCTACAGCGGTACCAGTACAGCACTCTAAACCCCTCTACAGAGGTACCAGTACAGCACTCTAAACCCCTCTATAGCAGTCCAGTGGTACCAGTACAGCACTCTAAACCCCTCTACAGAGGTACCAGTACAGCACTCTAAACCCCTCTACAGCAGTCCAGAGGTACCAGTACAGCACTCTAAACCCCTCTATAGTGGTACCAGTACAGCACTCTAAACCCCTCTACAGTGGTACCAGTACAGCACTCTAAACCCCTCTATAGTGGTACCAGTACAGCACTCTAAACCCCTCTATAGTGGTACCAGTAAAGCACTCTAAACCCCTCTATAGTGGTACCAGTACAGCACTCTAAACCCCTCTATAGTGGTACCAGTACAGCACTCTAAACCCCTCTACAGCGGTACCAGTAAAGCACTCTAAACCCTCTACAGAGGTACCAGTACAGCACTCTAAACCCCTCTATAGTGGTCCAGAGGTACCAGTACAGCACTCTAAACCCCTCTATAGTGGTCCAGAGGTACCAGTACAGCACTCTAAAACCCTCTACAGAGGTACCAGTACAGCACTCTAAACCCCTCTACAGAGGTACCAGTACAGCACTCTAAACCCCTCTACAGTGGTCCAGAGGTACCAGTACAGCACTCTAAACCCCTCTATAGTGGTACCAGTACAGCACTCTAAACCCCTCTACAGAGGTACCAGTACAGCACTCTAAAGCCCTCTACAGAGGTACCAGTACATAACTCTAAACTCCTCTATAGTGGTCCAGAGGGACCAGTACAGCACTCTAAACCCCTCTACGGCAGTCCAGAGGTACCAGTACAGCACTCTAAACCCCTCTACAGTGGTACCAGTACAGCACTCTAAACCCCTCTACAGAGGTACCAGTACAGCACTCTAAACCCCTCTACAGAGGTACCAGTACAGTACTCTAAACCCCTCTATAGAGGTACCAGTACAGCATTCTAAACCCCTCTATAGTGGTCCAGAGGTACCAGCACAGCACTCTAAACCCCTCTATAGTGGTCCAGAGGTACCAGTACAGCACTCTAAACCCCTCTACAGCGGTCCAGACCTGGTCCATTCTATTCTCTATAGGTCCTGGTCCACTACAGGGCACATTATTCCCTATAGGTCCTGGTCCACTCTATCCTCTATAGGTCCTGGTCCAATATATTCCCTATAGATCCTGATCCACCATATTCCCTATAGGTCCTGGTCCATTATATTCCCTATAGGTCCTGGTCCACTATATTCCCTATAGGTCCTGGTCCTGGTACAACCAGTGATCTAATGGAGGGTTAAACTAGACTAGTGTTATAGTACATAGACATCAGGGGACCCTGAGGAGAGGTTACAACCAGTGATCTAATGGAGGGTTTAAACTCGACTAGTGTTATAGTATATAGATGTCAGGGGACCCTGAGGAGAGGTTACAACCAGTGATCTAATGGAGGGTTTAAACTAGACTAGTGTTATAGTATATAGATGTCAGGGGACCCTGAGGAGAGGTTACAACCAGTGATCTAATGGAGGGTTTAAACTAGACTAGTGTTATAGTATATAGATGTCAGGGGACCCTGAGGAGAGGTTACAACCAGTGATCTAATGGAGGTTTAAACTTACACTTCCATTGAAGCATCGGGAGGAAGAGTGGGGCGACTTCATGACTGGTTCCTGAACAAATGATTTGAGAGGAAAATACAGGTGTCACCACATTCTAAAACCCCATCTACAAGTCACACTGAGGTGGGAGTTCACACTGTCTCAGGTTTAGCATGACCTCTAGTGGTTATGAGTGGTACTACACGAGTCAGGATTAGTATGACCTCTAGTGGTTATGAGTGGTACTACACCAGTCTCAGGTTTAGTATGTCCTCTAGTGGTTATGAGTGTTACTACACCAGTATCAGGTTTAGTAGGACCTCTAGTGGTTATGAGTGGTACTACACGAGTCAGGATTAGTATGACCTCTAGTGGTTATGAGTGGTACTACACCAGTCTCAGGTTTAATATGACCTCTAGTGGTTATGAGTGGTAGTACACCAGTCTCAGGTTTAGTATGACCTCTAGTGGTTATGAGTGGTAGTACACCAGTCTCAGGTTTAATATGACCTCTAGTGGTTATGAGTGGTAGTACACCAGTCTCAGGTTTAGTATGACCTCTAGTGGTTATGAGTGGTAGTACACAAGTATCAGGTTTAGTAGGACCTCTAGTGGTTATGAGTGGTAGTACCATCAGTCTCAGGTTTAGTATGACCTATATAACTCACCTGGACCAGCCCACGTTGAACCCAGACACCACTATATAACTCACCTGGACCAGCCCACGTTGACCCCAGACACCACTATATAACTCACCTGGACCAGCCCATGTTGAACCCAGACACCACTATATAACTCACCTGGACCAGCCCACGTTGACCCCAGACACCACTATATAACTCACCTGGACCAGCCCACGTTGAACCCAGACACCACTATATAACTCACCCGGACCAGCCCACGTTGATGTTGACCCCAGACACCACTATATACCTCACCTGGACCAGCCCACGTTGAACCCAGACACCACTATATAACTCACCTGGACCAGCCCACGTTGATGTTGACCCCAGACACCACTATATAACTCACCTGGACCAGCCCACGTTGATGTTGACCCCAGACACCACTATATAACTCACCTGGACCAGCCCACGTTGATGTTGACCCCAGACACCACTATATAACTCACCTGGACCAGCCCACGTTGATGTTGACCCCAGACACCACTATATAACTCACCTGGAACAGCCCATGTTGATGTTGACCCCAGACACAACTATATAACTCACCTGGACCAGCCCACGTGATGTTGACCCCAGACACCACTATATAACTCACCTGGACCAGCCCATGTTGACCCCAGACACCACTATGTACCTCACCTGGACCAGCCCACGTTGACCCCAGACACCACTATATAACTAACCTGGACCAGCCCACGTTAATGTTGACCCCAGACACCACTATATACCTAACCTGGACCAGCCCATGTTGATGTTGACCCCAGACACCACTATATAACTCACCTGGACCAGCCCATGTTGAACCCAGACACCACTGTATAACTCACCTGGACCAGCCCACGTTGATGTTGACCCCAGACACCACAATATAACTCACCTGGACCAGCCCACTTTGATGTTGACCCCAGACACCACTATATAACTCACCTGGACCAGCCCACGTTGATGTTGACCCCAGACACCACTATATAACTCACCTGGACCAGCTCACGTTGATGTTGAACCCAGACACCACTATATAACTCACCTGGACCAGCCCATGTTGATGTTGACCCCAGACACCACAATATAACTCACCTGGACAAGCCCACGTTGACCCCAGACACCACTATATAACTCACCTGGACCAGCCCATGTTGACCCCAGACACCACTATATAACTCACCTGGACCAGCCCATGTTGACCCCAGACACCACTATATAACTCACCTGGACCAGCCCATTTGACCCCAGACACCACTATATAACTCACCTGGACCAGCCCATGTTGACCCCAGACACCACTATATAACTCACCTGGACCAGCCCATGTTGACCCCAGACACCACACTATAACTTACCTGGACCAGCCCACGTTGATGTTGACCCCAGACACCACTATATAACTCACCTGGACCAGCCCACGTTGATGTTGAACCCAGACACCACTATATAACTCACCTGGACCAGCCCACGTTGATGTTGACCCCAGACACCACTATATAACTCACCTGGACCAGCCCACGTTGACCCCAGACACCACTATATAACTCACCTGGACCAGCCCATGTTGACCCCAGACACCACTATATAACTCACCTGGACCAGCCCATGTTGACCCCAGACACCACTATATAACTCACCTGGACCAGCCCATGTTGACCCCAGACACCACTATATAACTCACCTGGACCAGCCCATGTTGACCCCAGACACCACTATATAACTCACCTGGACCAGCCCATGTTGATGTTGACCCCAGACACCACTATATAACTCACCTGGACCAGCCCATTGATGTGACCCCAGACACCACTATATAACTCACCTGGACCAGCCCACGTTGATGTTGACCCCAGACACCACTATATAACTCACCTGGACCAGCCCATGACCCCAGACACCACTATATAACTCACCTGGACCAGCCCACGTTGATGTTGACCCCAGACACCACTATATAACTCACCTGGACCAGCCCAACGTTGATGTTGACCCCAGACACCACTATATAACTCACCTGGACCAGCCCATGTTGACCCCAGACACCACTATATAACTCACCTGGACCAGCCCATGTTGACCCCAGACACCACTATATAACTCACCTGGACCAGCCCATGTTGACCCCAGACACCACTATATAACTCACCTGGACCAGCTATATGTTGACCCCAGACACCACTATAAACTCACCTGGACCAGCCCATGTTGACCCCAGACACCACTACATAACTCACCTGGACCAGCCCATGTTGACCCCAGACACCACTATATAACTCACCTGGACCAGCCCATGTTGACCCCAGACACCACCACCCATGTTGATGTTGACCCCAGACTCACCACTATGGACCAGCCCACGTTGATGTTGACCCCAGACACCACTATATAACTCACCTGGACCAGCCCACGTTGATGTTGACCCCAGACACCACTATATAACTCACCTGGACCAGCCCATGTTGATGTTGACCCCAGACACCACTATATAACTCACCTGGACCAGCCCATGTTGACCCCAGACACCACTATATAACTCACCTGGACCAGCCCATGTTGACCCCAGACACCACTATATAACTCACCTGGACCAGCCCACGTTGATGTGACCCCAGACACCACTATATAACTCACCTGGACCAGCCCATGTTGACCCCAGACACCACTATATAACTCACCTGGACCAGCCCATGACCCCAGACACCACTTGTTGACCCCAGACACCACTATATAACTCACCTGGACCAGCCCATGATGTTGACCCCAGACACCACTATATACTCACCTGGACCAGCCCACGTTGATGTTGACCCCAGACACCACTATATAACTCACCTGGACCAGCCCATGTTGACCCCAGACACCACTATATAACTCACCTGGACCAGCCCATGTTGACCCCAGTTGATGTTGACCCCAGACACCACTATATAACTCACCTGGACCAGCCCACGTTGATGTTGACCCCAGACACCACTATATAACTCACCTGGACCAGCCCATGTTGACCCCAGACACCACTACATAACTCACCTGGACCAGCCCATGTTGACCCCAGACACCACTATATAACTCACCTGGACCAGCCCATGCTGACCCCAGACACCACTATATAACTCACCTGGACCAGCCCATGTTGATGTTGACCCCAGACACCACTATATAACTCACCTGGACCAGCCCATGTTGACCCCAGACACCACTACATAACTCACCTGGACCAGCCCACGTTGATGTTGACCCCAGACACCACTATATAACTCACCTGGACCAGCCCATGTTGACCCCAGACACCACTATATAACTCACCTGGACCAGCCCACGTTGATGTGACCCCAGACACCACTATATAACTCACCTGGACCAGCCCATGTTGATGTTGACCCCAGACACCACTATATAACTCACCTGGACCAGCCCACGTTGATGTTGACCCCAGACACCACTATATAACTCACCTGGACCAGCCCACGTTGATGGTTGACCCCAGACACCACTATATAACTCACCTGGACCAGCCCATGTTGACCCCAGACACCACTGTCACCTGACCAGCCCATGTTGACCCCAGACACCACTATATAACTCACCTGGACCAGCCCAGGTTGATGTTGACCCCAGACACCACTATATAACTCACCTGGACCAGCCCACGTTGATGTTGACCCCAGACACCACTATATAACTCACCTGGACCAGCCCACGTTGACCCCAGACACCACTATATACCTCACCTGGACCAGCCCATGTTGATGTTGACCCCAGACACCACTATATAACTCACCTGGACCAGCCCACGTTGATGTGACCCCAGACACCACTATATAACTCACCTGGACCAGCCCACGTTGATGTTGACCCCAGACACCACTATATAACTCACCTGGACCAGCCCGCATTGATGTTGACCCCAGACACCACTATATAACTCACCTGGACCAGCCCACTTTGACCCCAGACACCACTATATAACTCACCTGGACCAGCCCATGTTGACCCCAGACACCACTATATAACTCACCTGGACCAGCCCACGTTGATGTTGACCCCAGACAACACCATATAACTCACCTGGACCAGCCCACGTTGACCCCAGACACCACTATATAACTCACCTGGACCAGCCCATGTTGACCCCAGACACCACTATATAACTCACCTGGACCAGCCCATGTTGACCCCAGACACCACGATATACCTCACCTGGACCAGTCCACGTTGATGTGACCCCAGACACCACGATATAACTAACCTGGACCAGCCCACGTTGACCCCAGACACCACTATATAACTCACCTGGACCAGCAAACGTTGATGTTGACCCCAGACACCACTATATAACTCACCTGGACCAGCCCATGTTGACCCCAGACACCACTACATAACTCACCTGGACCAGCCCACGTTGATGTTGACCCCAGACACCACTATATAACTCACCTGGACCAGCCCATGTTGATGTTGACCCCAGACACCACTATATAACTCACCTGGACCAGCCCACGTTGATGTTGACCCCAGACACCACTATATAACTCACCTGGACCAGCCCACGTTGACCCCAGACACCACTATATAACTCACCTGGACCAGCCCATGTTGACCCCAGACACCACTATATAACTCACCTGGACCAGCCCATGTTGACCCCAGACACCACTATATAACTCACCTGGACCAGCCCAAGTTGACCCCAGACACCACTATATAACTCACCTGGACCAGCCCATGTTGACCCCAGACACCACTCTATAACTCACCTGGACCAGCACATGTTGACCCCAGACACCACTATATAACTCACCTGGACCAGCCCAAGTTGACCCCAGACACCACTATATAACTCACCTGGACCAGCCCATGTTGACCCCAGACACCACTGTATAACTCACCTGGACCAGCCCATGTTGACCCCAGACACCACTATATAACTCACCTGGACCAGCCCATGTTGATGTTGACCCCAGACACCACGATATAACTCACCTGGACCAGCCCGCGTTGATGTTGACCCCAGACACCACTATATAACTCACCTGGACCAGCCCACGTTGCCCCCAGACACCACTATATAACTCACCTGGACCAGCCCATGTTGCCCCCAGACACCACTATATAACTCACCTGGACCAGCCCACGTTGACCCCAGACACCACTATATAACTCACCTGGACCAGCCCATGTTGACCCCAGACACCACTATATAACTCACCTGGACCAGCCCATGTTGACCCCAGACACCACTGTATAACTCACCTGGACCAGCCCACATTGATGTTGACCCCAGACACCACTATATAACTCACCTGGACCAGCCCACGTTGATGTTGACCCCAGACACCAGTATATAACTCACCTGGACCAGCCCGCGTTGATGTTGACCCCAGACACCACCAAATAACTCACCTGGACCAGCCCACGTTGATGTTGACCCCAGACACCACTATATAACTCACCTGGACCAGCCCATGTTGATGTTGACCCCAGACACCACGATATAACTCACCTGGACCAGCCCGCGTTGATGTTGACCCCAGACACCACTATATAACTCACCTGGACCAGCCCACGTTGCCCCCAGACACCACTATATAACTCACCTGGACCAGCCCATGTTGCCCCAGACACCACTATATAACTCACCTGGACCAGCCCACGTTGACCCCAGACACCACTATATAACTCACCTGGACCAGCCCATGTTGACCCCAGACACCACTATATAACTCACCTGGACCAGCCCATGTTGATGTTGACCCCAGACACCACTGTATAACTCACCTGGACCAGCCCACGTTGATGTTGACCCCAGACACCACTATATAACTCACCTGGACCAGCCCACGTTGATGTTGACCCCAGACACCACTATATAACTCACCTGGACCAGCCCACGTTGATGTTGACCCCAGACACCACCAAATAACTCACCTGGACCAGCCCACGTTGATGTTGACCCCAGACACCACTATATAACTCACCTGGACCAGCCCACGTTGACCCCAGACACCACTATATACCTCACCTGGACCAGCCCATGTTGATGTTGACCCCAGACACCACTATATAACTCACCTGGACCAGCCCATGTTGACCCCAGACACCGCTATATAACTCACCTGGACCAGCCCATGTTGATGTTGACCCCAGACACCACTATATAACTCAACTGGACCAGCCCACGTTGATGTTGACCCCAGACACCACTATATAACTCACCTGGACCAGCCCGCGTTGATGTTGACCCCAGACACCACTATATAACTCACCTGGACCAGCCCACTTTGACCCCAGACACCACGATATAACTAACCTGGACAAGCCCATGTTGACCCCAGACACCACTATATAACTCACCTGGACCAGCCCACGTTGATGTGACCCCAGACAACACTATATAACTCACCTGGACCAGCCCACGTTGACCCCAGACACCACTATATAACTCACCTGGACCAGCCCATGTTGACCCCAGACACCACTATATAACTCACCTGGACCAGCCCACGTTGACCCCAGACACCACTATATAACTCACCTGGACCAGCCCATGTTGACCCCAGACACCACTATATAACTCACCTGGACCAGCCCATGTTGACCCCAGACACCACTCTATAACTCACCTGGACCAGCCCATGTTGACCCCAGACACCACTATATAACTCACCTGGACCAGCCCAAGTTGACCCCAGACACCACTATATAACTCACCTGGACCAGCCCATGTTGACCCCAGACACCACTGTATAACTCACCTGGACCAGCCCATGTTGACCCCAGACACCACTATATAACTCACCTGGACCAGCCCATGTTGATGTTGACCCCAGACACCACGATATAACTCACCTGGACCAGCCCGCGTTGATGTTGACCCCAGACACCACTATATAACTCACCTGGACCAGCCCACGTTGCCCCCAGACACCACTATATAACTCACCTGGACCAGCCCATGTTGCCCCCAGACACCACTATATAACTCACCTGGACCAGCCCATGTTGACCCCAGACACCACTATATAACTCACCTGGACCAGCCCATGTTGACCCCAGACACCACTATATAACTCACCTGGACCAGCCCATGTTGACCCCAGACACCACTGTATAACTCACCTGGACCAGCCCACATTGATGTTGACCCCAGACACCACTATATAACTCACCTGGACCAGCCCACGTTGATGTTGACCCCAGACACCAGTATATAACTCACCTGGACCAGCCCGCGTTGATGTTGACCCCAGACACCACCAAATAACTCACCTGGACCAGCCCACGTTGATGTTGACCCCAGACACCACTATATAACTCACCTGGACCAGCCCATGTTGATGTTGACCCCAGACACCACGATATAACTCACCTGGACCAGCCCGCGTTGATGTTGACCCCAGACACCACTATATAACTCACCTGGACCAGCCCACGTTGCCCCCAGACACCACTATATAACTCACCTGGACCAGCCCATGTTGCCCCCAGACACCACTATATAACTCACCTGGACCAGCCCACGTTGACCCCAGACACCACTATATAACTCACCTGGACCAGCCCATGTTGACCCCAGACACCACTATATAACTCACCTGGACCAGCCCATGTTGACCCCAGACACCACTGTATAACTCACCTGGACCAGCCCACGTTGATGTTGACCCCAGACACCACTATATAACTCACCTGGACCAGCCCACGTTGATGTTGACCCCAGACACCACTATATAACTCACCTGGACCAGCCTGCGTTGATGTTGACCCCAGACACCACCAAATAACTCACCTGGACCAGCCCACGTTGATGTTGACCCCAGACACCACTATATAACTCACCTGGACCAGCCCACGTTGACCCCAGACACCACTATATACCTCACCTGGACCAGCCCATGTTGATGTTGACCCCAGACACCACTATATAACTCACCTGGACCAGCCCATGTTGACCCCAGACACCGCTATATAACTCACCTGGACCAGCCCATGTTGATGTTGACCCCAGACACCACTATATAACTCAACTGGACCAGCCCACGTTGATGTTGACCCCAGACACCACTATATAACTCACCTGGACCAGCCCGCGTTGATGTTGACCCCAGACACCACTATATAACTCACCTGGACCAGCCCACTTTGACCCCAGACACCACGATATAACTAACCTGGACAAGCCCATGTTGACCCCAGACACCACTATATAACTCACCTGGACCAGCCCACGTTGATGTTGACCCCAGACAACACTATATAACTCACCTGGACCAGCCCACGTTGACCCCAGACACCACTATATAACTCACCTGGACCAGCCCATGTTGACCCCAGACACCACTATATAACTCACCTGGACCAGCCCATGTTGACCCCAGACACCACTATATAACTCACCTGGACCAGCCCATGTTGACCCCAGACACCACTGTATAACTCACCTGGACCAGCCCACATTGATGTTGACCCCAGACACCACTATATAACTCACCTGGACCAGCCCACGTTGATGTTGACCCCAGACACCAGTATATAACTCACCTGGACCAGCCCGCGTTGATGTTGACCCCAGACACCACCAAATAACTCACCTGGACCAGCCCACGTTGATGTTGACCCCAGACACCACTATATAACTCACCTGGACCAGCCCATGTTGATGTTGACCCCAGACACCACGATATAACTCACCTGGACCAGCCCGCGTTGATGTTGACCCCAGACACCACTATATAACTCACCTGGACCAGCCCACGTTGCCCCCAGACACCACTATATAACTCACCTGGACCAGCCCATGTTGCCCCCAGACACCACTATATAACTCACCTGGACCAGCCCACGTTGACCCCAGACACCACTATATAACTCACCTGGACCAGCCCATGTTGACCCCAGACACCACTATATAACTCACCTGGACCAGCCCATGTTGATGTTGACCCCAGACACCACTGTATAACTCACCTGGACCAGCCCACGTTGATGTTGACCCCAGACACCACTATATAACTCACCTGGACCAGCCCACGTTGATGTTGACCCCAGACACCACTATATAACTCACCTGGACCAGCCCGCGTTGATGTTGACCCCAGACACCACCAAATAACTCACCTGGACCAGCCCACGTTGATGTTGACCCCAGACACCACTATATAACTCACCTGGACCAGCCCACGTTGACCCCAGACACCACTATATACCTCACCTGGACCAGCCCATGTTGATGTTGACCCCAGACACCACTATATAACTCACCTGGACCAGCCCATGTTGACCCCAGACACCGCTATATAACTCACCTGGACCAGCCCATGTTGATGTTGACCCCAGACACCACTATATAACTCAACTGGACCAGCCCACGTTGATGTTGACCCCAGACACCACTATATAACTCACCTGGACCAGCCCGCGTTGATGTTGACCCCAGACACCACTATATAACTCACCTGGACCAGCCCACTTTGACCCCAGACACCACGATATAACTAACCTGGACAAGCCCATGTTGACCCCAGACACCACTATATAACTCACCTGGACCAGCCCACGTTGATGTTGACCCCAGACAACACTATATAACTCACCTGGACCAGCCCACGTTGACCCCAGACACCACTATATAACTCACCTGGACCAGCCCATGTTGACCCCAGACACCACTATATAACTCACCTGGACCAGCCCACGTTGACCCCAGACACCACTATATAACTCACCTGGACCAGCCCATGTTGACCCCAGACACCACTATATAACTCACCTGGACCAGCCCATGTTGACCCCAGACACCACTCTATAACTCACCTGGACCAGCCCATGTTGACCCCAGACACCACTATATAACTCACCTGGACCAGCCCAAGTTGACCCCAGACACCACTATATAACTCACCTGGACCAGCCCATGTTGACCCCAGACACCACTGTATAACTCACCTGGACCAGCCCATGTTGACCCCAGACACCACTATATAACTCACCTGGACCAGCCCATGTTGATGTTGACCCCAGACACCACGATATAACTCACCTGGACCAGCCCGCGTTGATGTGACCCCAGACACCACTATATAACTCACCTGGACCAGCCCACGTTGCCCCCAGACACCACTATATAACTCACCTGGACCAGCCCATGTTGCCCCCAGACACCACTATATAACTCACCTGGACCAGCCCATGTTGACCCCAGACACCACTATATAACTCACCTGGACCAGCCCATGTTGACCCCAGACACCACTATATAACTCACCTGGACCAGCCCATGTTGACCCCAGACACCACTGTATAACTCACCTGGACCAGCCCACATTGATGTTGACCCCAGACACCACTATATAACTCACCTGGACCAGCCCACGTTGATGTTGACCCCAGACACCAGTATATAACTCACCTGGACCAGCCCGCGTTGATGTTGACCCCAGACACCACCAAATAACTCACCTGGACCAGCCCACGTTGATGTTGACCCCAGACACCACTATATAACTCACCTGGACCAGCCCATGTTGATGTTGACCCCAGACACCACGATATAACTCACCTGGACCAGCCCGCGTTGATGTTGACCCCAGACACCACTATATAACTCACCTGGACCAGCCCACGTTGCCCCCAGACACCACTATATAACTCACCTGGACCAGCCCATGTTGCCCCCAGACACCACTATATAACTCACCTGGACCAGCCCACGTTGACCCCAGACACCACTATATAACTCACCTGGACCAGCCCATGTTGACCCCAGACACCACTATATAACTCACCTGGACCAGCCCATGTTGACCCCAGACACCACTGTATAACTCACCTGGACCAGCCCACGTTGATGTTGACCCCAGACACCACTATATAACTCACCTGGACCAGCCCACGTTGATGTTGACCCCAGACACCACTATATAACTCACCTGGACCAGCCTGCGTTGATGTTGACCCCAGACACCACCAAATAACTCACCTGGACCAGCCCACGTTGATGTTGACCCCAGACACCACTATATAACTCACCTGGACCAGCCCACGTTGACCCCAGACACCACTATATACCTCACCTGGACCAGCCCATGTTGATGTTGACCCCAGACACCACTATATAACTCACCTGGACCAGCCCATGTTGACCCCAGACACCGCTATATAACTCACCTGGACCAGCCCATGTTGATGTTGACCCCAGACACCACTATATAACTCAACTGGACCAGCCCACGTTGATGTTGACCCCAGACACCACTATATAACTCACCTGGACCAGCCCGCGTTGATGTTGACCCCAGACACCACTATATAACTCACCTGGACCAGCCCACTTTGACCCCAGACACCACGATATAACTAACCTGGACAAGCCCATGTTGACCCCAGACACCACTATATAACTCACCTGGACCAGCCCACGTTGATGTTGACCCCAGACAACACTATATAACTCACCTGGACCAGCCCACGTTGACCCCAGACACCACTATATAACTCACCTGGACCAGCCCATGTTGACCCCAGACACCACTATATAACTCACCTGGACCAGCCCATGTTGACCCCAGACACCACTATATAACTCAACTGGACCAGCCCAAGTTGACCCCAGACACCACTATATAACTCACCTGGACCAGCCCATGTTGACCCCAGACACCACTCTATAACTCACCTGGACCAGCCCATGTTGACCCCAGACACCACTATATAACTCACCTGGACCAGCCCAAGTTGACCCCAGACACCACTATATAACTCACCTGGACCAGCCCATGTTGACCCCAGACACCACAATATAACTCACCTGGACCAGCCCATGTTGACCCCAGACACCACTGTATAACTCACCTGGACCAGCCCATGTTGATGTTGACCCCAGACACCACTATATAACTCACCTGGACCAGCCCGCGTTGATGTTGACCCCAGACACCACTATATAACTCACCTGGACCAGCCCACGTTGACCCCAGACACCACTATATAACTCACCTGGACCAGCCCATGTTGACCCCAGACACCACTGTATAACTCACCTGGACCAGCCCACGTTGATGTTGACCCCAGACACCACTATATAACTCACCTGGACCAGCCCACGTTGATGTTGACCCCAGACATCACTATATAACTCACCTGGACCAGCCCACGTTGCCCCCAGACACCACTATATAACTCACATGGACCAGCCCACGTTGCCCCCAGACACCACTATATAACTCACCTGGACCAGCCCACGTTGACCCCAGACACCACTATATAACTCACCTGGACCAGCCCACGTTGACCCCAGACACCACTATATAACTCTCCTGGACCAGCCCATGTTGACCCCAGACACCACTATATAACTCACCTGGACCAGCCCGCGTTGATGTTGACCCCAGACACCACTATATAACTCACCTGGACCAGCCCGTTGACCCCAGACACCACTATATAACTCACCTGGACCAGTCCACGTTGACCCCAGACACCACTATATAACTCACCTGGACCAGACCACGTTGACCCCAGACACCAAAAATACATTTGTAGTGTAGTGGTCGAAAAACAAGTTTTAATGACTCCAACCTAAGTGTATGTAAACTTCCGACTTCAACTGTATATAGAGTACAAAGTAATGTCTCTGCGGTATTTTTTAGAATTGTAGTTGGTGAGACACCATTGAGACTAGGGTCTGTGTGAACATGAACATAAAATAAATACAAGATGAATCAAAACAAACAACCATCACTACACTATATATACAAAAGTATGTGGACCCCCTTTCAAACAAGTGGATTTGGCTATTTCAGCCACACCCGTTGCTGACAGGTGTATAAAATCGAGCACACCGCCATGCAATCTCCATAGACAAACAGTAGAATGGCCTTACTGAAGAGCTCAGCGACTTTCAACGTGGCACCGTCATAGGATGCCACCTTTCCAACAAGTCAGTTCGTCAAATTTCTGCCCTGCTAGAGCTGTCCTGTCAACTGTAAGTGCTGTTATGGAAACGTCTAGGGGCAACATCGGCTCAGCCGCGAAGTGGTAGACCACACAAGCCCACAGAAGGGGACCACTGAGTGCTGAAGCACGTAAAAATCATCTGTTCTCAGTTACAACACACGGATAGACAGAGACAGACCAACACACAGATAGATATAAAGACAAACCAACACACAGACAGATATAGAGACAGACCAACACATAGATAGACATAGAGACAGACCAACACACAGACAGACATAGAGACAGACCAACACAAAGATAGATATAGAGACAGACCAACACACAGATAGACATAGAGACAGACCAACACACAGAGAGACATAGAGACAAACCAACACACAGACAGATACAGAGACAGACCAACACACAGACAGATATAGAGACAGACCAACACACAGACAGACATAGAGACAGACCAACACAAAGATAGATATAGAGACAGACCAACACACAGATAGACATAGAGACAGACCAACACACAGACAGATACAGAGACAAACCAACACACAGACAGATACAGAGACAGACCAACACACAGATAGATAGAGACAGACCAACACAAAGACAGATATAGAGACAGACCAACACACAGATAGATAGAGACAGACCAACACACAGACAGATATAGAGACAGACTAACACGCAGACAGATATAGAGACAGACCAACACACAGACAGATATAGAGACAGACCAACACACAGATAGACATAGAGACAGACCAACACACAGATAGATATAGAGACAGACCAACACACAGATAGAGACAGACCAACACACAGACAGATGTAGAGACAGACCAACACGCAGACAGATAGAGACAGACCAACACACAGATAGACATAGAGACAGACCAACACACAGATAGACATAGAGACAGACCAACACACAGATAGATATAGAGACAGACCAACACACAGATAGATAGAGAGACAGACCAACACACAGATAGATATAGAGACAGACCAACACACAGATAGACATAGAGACAGACCAACACACAGATAGACATAGAGAAAGACCAACACACAGATAGACATAGAGACAGACCAACACACAGAGACATAGAGACAAACCAACACACAGACAGATACAGAGACAGACCAACACACAGACAGATAGACAGAGACAGACCAACACACAGATAGACAGACCAACACACAGACAGATATACAGACAGACCAACACACAGATAGACAGACCAACACACAGACAGATATAGAGACAGACCAACACACAGACAGATATACAGACAGACCAACACACAGACAGATATAGAGACAAACCAACACACAGACAGATATACAGACAGACCAACACACAGACAGATATACAGACAGACCAACACACAGATAGACAGACCAACACACAGACAGATTTACAGACAGACCAACACACAGATAGACAGACCAACACACAGACAGATATAGAGACAGACCAACACACAGACAGATATACAGACAGACCAACACACAGACAGATATAGAGACAGACCAACACACAGATAGACAGACCAACACACAGATAGACAGACCAACACACAGATAGACAGACCAACACACAGACAGATATACAGACAGACCAACACACAAACAGATATAGAGACAGACCAACACACAGACAGACCAACACACAGACAGATATACAGACAGACCAACACACAGACAGATATAGAGACAGACCAACACACAGACAGATATACAGACAGACCAACACACAGATAGACAGACCAACACACAGACAGATATAGAGACAGACCAACACACAGACAGACCAACACACAGACAGATATACAGACAGACCAACACACAGATAGACAGACCAACACACAGACAGATATACAGACAGACCAACACACAGATAGACAGACCAACACACAGACAGATATACAGACAGACCAACACACAGATAGACAGACCAACACACAGACAGATATACAGACAGACCAACACACAGACAGATATAGAGACAGACCAACACACAGATAGACAGACCAACACACAGATAGACAGACCAACACACAGATAGACAGACCAACACACAGACAGATATACAGACAGACCAACACACAGATAGACAGACCAACACACAGACAGATATAGAGACAGACCAACACACAGACAGATATACAGACAGACCAACACACAGACAGATATACAGACAGACCAACACACAGACAGATATACAGACAGACCAACACACAGATAGATATACAGACAGACCAACACACAGACAGATATAGAGACAGACCAACACACAGACAGATATACAGACAGACCAACACACAGACAGATATACAGACAGACCAACACACAGACAGATATACAGACAGACCAACACACAGATAGATATACAGACAGACCAACACACAGACAGATATACAGACAGACCAACACACAGATAGATATACAGACAGACCAACACACAGATAGACAGACAGACACACAGACAGATATACAGACAGACCAACACACAGATAGACAGACCAACACACAGACAGACAGACCAACACACAGATAGACAGACCAACACACAGACAGATATACAGACAGACCAACACACAGATAGATATACAGACAGACCAACACACAGATAGACAGACCAACACACAGATAGACAGACCAACACACAGATAGACAGACCAACACACAGACAGATATAGAGACAGACCAACACACAGATAGACATAGAGACAGACCAACACACAGATAGATATAGAGACAGACCAACACACAGATAGAGACAGACCAACACACAGACAGATATAGAGACAGACCAACACGCAGACAGATAGAGACAGACCAACACACAGATAGACATAGAGACAGACCAACACACAGATAGACATAGAGACAGACCAACACACAGATAGATATAGAGACAGACCAACACACAGATAGATAGAGAGACAGACCAACACACAGATAGATATAGAGACAGACCAACACACAGATATACATAGAGACAGACCAACACACAGATAGACATAGAGAAGACCAACACACAGATAGACATAGAGACAGACCAACACACAGACAGATACAGAGACAGACCAACACACAGACAGATAGACAGAGACAGACCAACACACAGATAGACAGACCAACACACAGACAGATATACAGACAGACCAACACACAGATAGACAGACCAACACACAGACAGATATAGAGACAGACCAACACACAGACAGATATACAGACAGACCAACACACAGACAGATATAGAGACAAACCAACACACAGACAGATATACAGACAGACCAACACACAGAGAGATATACAGACAGACCAACACACAGACAGATATACAGACAGACCAACACACAGATAGACAGACCAACACACAGACAGATATACAGACAGACCAACACACAGATAGACAGACCAACACACAGACAGATATAGAGACAGACCAACACACAGACAGATATACAGACAGACCAACACACAGACAGATATAGAGACAGACCAACACACAGATAGACAGACCAACACACAGATAGACAGACCAACACACAGACAGATATACAGACAGACCAACACACAAACAGATATAGAGACAGACCAACACACAGACAGACCAACAACAGACAGACCAACACACAGACAGATATAGAGACAGACCAACACACAGACAGATATAGAGACAGACCAACACACAGATAGACAGACCAACACACAGACAGATATAGAGACAGACCAACACACAGACAGATATACCCAACACACAGATAGACAGACCAACACACAGACAGATATACAGACAGACCAACACACAGATAGACAGACCAACACACAGACAGATATAGACAGACCAACACACAGACAGACCAACACACAGACAGATATACAGACAGACCAACACACAGACAGATATAGAGACAGACCAACACACAGATAGACAGACCAACACACAGATAGACAGACCAACACACAGACAGATATAGAGACAGACCAACACACAGACAGATATACAGACAGACCAACACACAGACAGATATACAGACAGACCAACACACAGACAGATATACAGACAGACCAACACACAGATAGATATACAGACAGACCAACACACAGATAGACAGACCAACACACAGATAGACAGACCAACACACAGACAGACAGACCAACACACAGACAGATATACAGACAGACCAACACACAGACAGATATACAGACACACAGATAGACAGACCAACACACAGATAGATATACAGACAGACCAACACACAGACAGATATACAGACAGACCAACACACAGATAGATAACACAGACAGACCAACACACAGATAGATATACAGACAGACCAACACACAGAGATAGACAGACAGACCAACACACAGACAGACAGACCAACACACAGACAGATATACAGACAGACCAACACACAGACAGATATACAGACAGACCAACACACAGATAGATATACAGACAGACCAACACACAGATAGACAGACCAACACACAGACAGACAGACCAACACACAGATAGACAGACCAACACACAGACAGATATACAGACAGACCAACACACAGATAGATATACAGACAGACCAACACACAGATAGACAGACCAACACACAGATAGACAGACCAACACACAGATAGACAGACCAACACACAGACAGATATACAGACAGACCAACACACAGATAGACAGACCAACACACAGACAGATATACAGACAGACCAACACACAGATAGACAGACCAACACACAGACAGACAGACCAACACACAGACAGACAGACCAACACACAGATAGACAGACCAACACACAGACAGACAGACCAACACACAGACAGACATATAGACAGACCAACACACAGATAGACAGACCAACACACAGACAGACATACAGACAGACAAACACACAGACAGACATATAGACAGACCAACACACATACAGACAGACCAACACACAGACAGACATATAGACAGACCAACACACAGATAGACAGACCAACACACAGACAGACATACAGACAGACCAACACACAGACAGACATATAGACAGACCAACACACATACAGACAGACCAACACACAGACAGACATATAGACAGACCAACACACAGATAGACAGACCAACACACAGACAGACATACAGACAGACCAACACACAGACAGACATATAGACAGACCAACACACATACAGACAGACCAACACACAGACAGACATATAGACAGACCAACACACAGATAGACAGACCAACACACAGACAGACATACAGACAGACCAACACACAGACAGATATACAGACAGACCAACACACAGACAGACAGACCAACACACATACAGACAGACCAACACACAGACAGACATATAGACAGACCAACACACAGATAGACAGACCAACACACAGACAGACATACAGACAGACCAACACACAGACAGATATACAGACAGACCAACACACAGACAGACAGACCAACACACATACAGACAGACCAACACACAGACAGACATATAGACAGACCAACACACAGATAGACAGACCAACACACAGACAGATATAGAGACAGACCAACACACAGACAGATATACAGACAGACCAACACACAGATAGATATACAGACAGACCAACACACAGATAGACAGACCAACACACAGATAGACAGACCAACACACAGACAGATATACAGACAGACCAACACACAGACAGACATACAGACAGACCAACACACAGACAGATATACAGACAGACCAACACACAGACAGATATAGAGACAGACCAACACACAGATAGACAGACCAACACACAGACAGATATACAGACAGACCAACACACAGACAGATATACAGACAGACCAACACACAGATAGATATACAGACAGACCAACACACAGACAGATATACAGACAGACCAACACACAGACAGATATACAGACAGACCAACACACAGACAGATATAGAGACAGACCAACACACAGATAGACAGACCAACACACAGACAGATATACAGACAGACCAACACACAGACAGACATACAGACAGACCAACACACAGACAGATATACAGACAGACCAACACACAGACAGATATAGAGACAGACCAACACACAGATAGACAGACCAACACACAGACAGATATACAGACAGACCAACACACAGACAGATATACAGACAGACCAACACACAGATAGATATACAGACAGACCAACACACAGACAGATATACAGACAGACCAACACACAGACAGATATAGAGACAGACCAACACACAGATAGACAGACCAACACACAGACAGATATACAGACAGACCAACACACAGACAGACATACAGACAGACCAACACACAGACAGATATACAGACAGACCAACACACAGACAGATATAGAGACAGACCAACACACAGATAGACAGACCAACACACAGACAGATATACAGACAGACCAACACACAGACAGATATACAGACAGACCAACACACAGATAGATATACAGACAGACCAACACACAGACAGATATACAGACAGACCAACACACAGACAGATATACAGACAGACCAACACACAGACAGATATAGAGACAGACCAACACACAGATAGACAGACCAACACACAGACAGATATACAGACAGACCAACACACAGACAGACATACAGACAGACCAACACACAGACAGATATACAGACAGACCAACACACAGACAGATATAGAGACAGACCAACACACAGATAGACAGACCAACACACAGACAGATATACCGACAGACCAACACACAGACAGATATACAGACAGACCAACACACAGATAGATATACAGACAGACCAACACACAGACAGATATACAGACAGACCAACACACAGACAGATATAGAGACAGACCAACACACAGATAGACAGACCAACACACAGACAGACATACAGACAGACCAACACACAGACAGATATAGAGACAGACCAACACACAGACAGACAGACCAACACACAGACAGATATAGAGACAGACCAACACACAGACAGACAGACCAACACACAGACAGATATAGAGACAGACCAACACACAGACAGATATACAGACAGACCAACACACAGATAGATATACAGACAGACCAACACACAGATAGATATACAGACAGACCAACACACACACAGACAGATATACAGACAGACCAACACACAGATAGATATACAGACAGACCAACACACAGACAGATATACAGACAGACCAACACACAGACAGATATACAGACAGACCAACACACAGATAGATATACAGACAGACCAACACACAGATAGACAGACCAACACACAGACAGACAGACCAACACACAGATAGACAGACCAACACACAGACAGATATACAGACAGACCAACACACAGATAGATATACAGACAGACCAACACACAGATAGACAGACCAACACACAGATAGACAGACCAACACACAGATAGACAGACCAACACACAGACAGATATACAGACAGACCAACACACAGATAGACAGACCAACACACAGACAGATATACAGACAGACCAACACACAGATAGACAGACCAACACACAGACAGACAGACCAACACACAGACAGACAGACCAACACACAGATAGACAGACCAACACACAGACAGACAGACCAACACACAGACAGACATATAGACAGACCAACACACAGATAGACAGACCAACACACAGACAGACATACAGACAGACCAACACACAGACAGACATATAGACAGACCAACACACATACAGACAGACCAACACACAGACAGACATATAGACAGACCAACACACAGATAGACAGACCAACACACAGACAGACATACAGACAGACCAACACACAGACAGACATATAGACAGACCAACACACATACAGACAGACCAACACACAGACAGACATATAGACAGACCAACACACAGATAGACAGACCAACACACAGACAGACATACAGACAGACCAACACACAGACAGACATATAGACAGACCAACACACATACAGACAGACCAACACACAGACAGACATATAGACAGACCAACACACAGATAGACAGACCAACACACAGACAGACATACAGACAGACCAACACACAGACAGATATACAGACAGACCAACACACAGACAGACAGACCAACACACATACAGACAGACCAACACACAGACAGACATATAGACAGACCAACACACAGATAGACAGACCAACACACAGACAGACATACAGACAGACCAACACACAGACAGATATACAGACAGACCAACACACAGACAGACAGACCAACACACATACAGACAGACCAACACACAGACAGACATATAGACAGACCAACACACAGATAGACAGACCAACACACAGACAGATATAGAGACAGACCAACACACAGACAGATATACAGACAGACCAACACACAGATAGATATACAGACAGACCAACACACAGATAGACAGACCAACACACAGATAGACAGACCAACACACAGACAGATATACAGACAGACCAACACACAGACAGACATACAGACAGACCAACACACAGACAGATATACAGACAGACCAACACACAGACAGATATAGAGACAGACCAACACACAGATAGACAGACCAACACACAGACAGATATACAGACAGACCAACACACAGACAGATATACAGACAGACCAACACACAGATAGATATACAGACAGACCAACACACAGACAGATATACAGACAGACCAACACACAGACAGATATACAGACAGACCAACACACAGACAGATATAGAGACAGACCAACACACAGATAGACAGACCAACACACAGACAGATATACAGACAGACCAACACACAGACAGACATACAGACAGACCAACACACAGACAGATATACAGACAGACCAACACACAGACAGATATAGAGACAGACCAACACACAGATAGACAGACCAACACACAGACAGATATACAGACAGACCAACACACAGACAGATATACAGACAGACCAACACACAGATAGATATACAGACAGACCAACACACAGACAGATATACAGACAGACCAACACACAGACAGATATAGAGACAGACCAACACACAGATAGACAGACCAACACACAGACAGATATACAGACAGACCAACACACAGACAGACATACAGACAGACCAACACACAGACAGATATACAGACAGACCAACACACAGACAGATATAGAGACAGACCAACACACAGATAGACAGACCAACACACAGACAGATATACAGACAGACCAACACACAGACAGATATACAGACAGACCAACACACAGATAGATATACAGACAGACCAACACACAGACAGATATACAGACAGACCAACACACAGACAGATATACAGACAGACCAACACACAGACAGATATAGAGACAGACCAACACACAGATAGACAGACCAACACACAGACAGATATACAGACAGACCAACACACAGACAGACATACAGACAGACCAACACACAGACAGATATACAGACAGACCAACACACAGACAGATATAGAGACAGACCAACACACAGATAGACAGACCAACACACAGACAGATATACAGACAGACCAACACACAGACAGATATACAGACAGACCAACACACAGATAGATATACAGACAGACCAACACACAGACAGATATACAGACAGACCAACACACAGACAGATATAGAGACAGACCAACACACAGATAGACAGACCAACACACAGACAGACATACAGACAGACCAACACACAGACAGATATAGAGACAGACCAACACACAGACAGACAGACCAACACACAGACAGATATAGAGACAGACCAACACACAGACAGACAGACCAACACACAGACAGATATAGAGACAGACCAACACACAGACAGATATACAGACAGACCAACACACAGACAGATATAGAGACAGACCAACACACAGACAGATATACAGACAGACCAACACACAGATAGATATACAGACAGACCAACACACAGACAGATATACAGACAGACCAACACACAGACAGATATAGAGACAGACCAACACACAGATAGACAGACCAACACACAGACAGATATACAGACAGACCAACACACAGACAGACATACAGACAGACCAACACACAGACAGATATACAGACAGACCAACACACAGACAGATATAGAGACAGACCAACACACAGATAGACAGACCAACACACAGACAGATATACAGACAGACCAACACACAGACAGATATACAGACAGACCAACACACAGATAGATATACAGACAGACCAACACACAGACAGATATACAGACAGACCAACACACAGACAGATATACAGACAGACCAACACACAGACAGATATAGAGACAGACCAACACACAGATAGACAGACCAACACACAGACAGATATACAGACAGACCAACACACAGACAGACATACAGACAGACCAACACACAGACAGATATACAGACAGACCAACACACAGACAGATATAGAGACAGACCAACACACAGATAGACAGACCAACACACAGACAGATATACAGACAGACCAACACACAGACAGATATACAGACAGACCAACACACAGATAGATATACAGACAGACCAACACACAGACAGATATACAGACAGACCAACACACAGACAGATATAGAGACAGACCAACACACAGATAGATATAGAGACAGACCAACACACAGATAGACAGACCAACACACAGACAGATATACAGACAGACCAACACACAGACAGATATACAGACAGACCAACACACAGACAGATATACAGACAGACCAACACACAGACAGATATACAGACAGACCAACACACAGACAGATATACAGACAGACCAACACACAGACAGATATACAGACAGACCAACACACAGACAGATATACAGACAGACCAACACACAGACAGATATACAGACAGACCAACACACAGACAGATATACAGACAGACCAACACACAGACAGATATACAGACAGACCAACACACAGACAGATATACAGACAGACCAACACACAGACAGATATACAGACAGACCAACACACAGACAGATATACAGACAGACCAACACACAGACAGACAGATAAAGGAAGAGCAGACTCGTTTATATTTAATGACATATTAGTTTAATTGAATGACATATTAGTTTAATTGAATGACATATTAGTTTAATTGAATGACTTATTAGTTTAATTGAATGACATATTAGTTTAATTGAATGACTTATTAGTTTAATTGAATGACATATTAGTTTAATTGAATGACATATTAGTTTAATTGAATGACATATTAGTTTAATTGAATGACATATTAGTTTAATTGAATGACATATTAGTTTAATTGAATGACATATTAGTTTAATTGAATGACATATTAGTTTAATTGAATGACACCAGAAAGTCACACAGACGTGGCGATGACTCATGACATGGACAGTAAATATGATTCATCTATGGGACAACAGAGGTATAGATGGCACTGTCCAATATGGCCGCTGTCAGGTAAACAACATCTGGGATTATAGTCAAGATGAAAAGTTATAAAAGCTATAGGTCAAGCATGTGTGTCGCTGTGTGAGAGAGGTGTCTGTGGTAGCGCAGTGTGGCGATAGTGGGCTTTGAGGTTGATATATACAGTATTGGTGTGTGTGTGTGTGTGTGTGTGTGTGTGTGTGTGTGTGTGTGTGTGTGTGTGTGTGTGTGTGTGTGTGTGTGTTTATGTATGTATGCATATATGTATGTATGTATGTATGTATGTATGTATGTATGTATGTATGTATGTATGTATGTATGTGTGTGTGTGTGTGTGTGTGTGTGTGCGCGCGCGCGTGTGCGTGTGCGTGTGTGTGTGTGTGTGTGTGTGTGTATGAAGTGAGCTCTAAAAGTATTGGCCCATTTGTTGTTGTTTTGGCTCTGTACTCCAGCACTTTGGATTTGAAACGATACAATGACTATGAGGTACAAATATCATAACCCCCTTGTAATGGTGAGAGGTTAGCATTTCATATCATACCCCTACGACATGCTAACCTCTCACCATTACAATAACAGGAGGTTAGCATTTCATATCATACCCCTACGACATGCTAACCTCTCACCATTACAATAACAGGGGAGGTTAGCATTTCATATCATAACCCCAGGACATGCTAACCCCTCACCATTACAATAACAGGGGAGGTTATCATTTCATATCATAACCCCAGGACATGCTAACCTCTCACCATTACAATAACAGGGGAGGTTAGCATTTCATATCATAACCCCAGGACATGCTAACCCCTCACCATTACAATAACAGGGGAGGTTAGCATTTCATATCATAACCCCAGGACATGCTAACCCCTCACCATTACAATAACAGGGGAGTTTAGCATTTCATATCATACCCCTACGACATGCTAACCTCTCACCATTACAATAACAGGGGAGGTTAGCATGTCGTAGGGGTATGATATGAAATGCTAACCTCTCACCATTACAAGGGGGAGTTATGATATTTGTGCCTCATAGTCATTGTATCGTTTCAAATCCAAAGTGCTGGAGTACAGAGCCAAAACAACAACAAATGGGCCAATACTTTTAGAGCTCACTGTCATACATCCTGTTAACATGTGTTTGTGTGTGCGTGTGTGTGTGTAAGTCTGTCTTTGGTCCGTGGGATGTTGTTAAGCTTCTTTGTTTCTCACTGGCTCATCTCAGCTTCCTTCTCAGGGTTGAAGCGTCACCTAGCCAGGCGGCTGGCTGTGGGCGGGGCTGTGGGCGGGGCTGTGGGCGGGGCAGCGCGCGGGGCTGTGGGCGGGGCTGTGGGCGGGGCAGCGCGCGGGGCTGTGGGCGGGGCAGGGGGCGGAGGCAGCAGGGGTGGGCATCGCTAGACGCCCCTGGACGGTCCTCGGGTTCTTACCTCGCTGCAGGGTGGGTGTGCAGGACGCCGTAGGGGGCGGGGCGGCGGACATGGACTCTGGCCCGGTGGGCGTGGTCGGCAGCGCTGGTCCCCTGGCGCCCGCCGGTTGAGCCCCTTGAGCTGCCGCGCTGCACCGTCAAGACCTTGCTCATGTCCTGACCTGTTCCCGGCTGACTGGGTTGACTCAGCTGAATCGTCTGGATTGATTGGCTACTGGGTTGGCTCATCTGGTTGACCTGGGCACCGGGGCACGTCCTTTGGCACTCGACAATCGTCAGGAAGTTGTTGTTGTTGCCGTGGCAGCCGCCGTACCAGAAGTGGGAGCACCTGGAGGCGGTGACGTCGTAGAAGTATCGGCCCGTCCAGCCACTGCAGGAGCCGGCCGCCTTGGGCAGAGAACAGGTGGTTCTGGGAACTACAGAGAAACAGGAAGACATGTCACACTTCTCTCCTTTTAGTCCATTAGAACATCAACCAATGAACATAAACAAAAGGTGGTACGAGAAAAGTGTAAAGAATAGGTTTTTCGTGTTTTATACTGTATTAATATAATATCGTATTCAAGGCACACCAATAACGAATTAACAATAACAAGCTAAACCGCTACTGTCTTTCTATCGAGCAGAGATAATACCCCTCTCCCTTCCTCACCGCACCTATTCTCTCTTCCCTTCACCCTCCTCCCGCTCCCCTCCCACTCCTCTCATTCGCTCCCCCCCTCCTCCCATTCCCTCATCCCCCTCCCCTGTCCTACCGTTGTATGGTGGGTTGGGGCAGCCCTCTCCATTGGGACCTGCGGCTACGAACATACGGTCGAAACAGCACCCGTAGGTGGTCAGGCGACACTGGATACTGTTCTCAGCTGGAGGAGGAGCCTTGGAGGAGGAGAGAGGAAGAGAGCGAGACAGTAACAGCCAGTGAGAGAGAGAGAAAGAGGGAGAGAGAGAGAGAGAGAGAGAGAGAGAGAGAGAGAGAGAGAGACAGAGACAGAGACAGAGACAGAGACAGAGACAGAGACAGAGACAGAGACAGAGACAGAGACAGAGAGAGAGACAGAGACAGAGAGAAAGAGAGAAAGAGAGAGAGAGAGAGACAGAGAGACAGAGAGAGAGAGAGAGACAGAGAGACAGAGAGAGAGAGAGACAGAGAGAGAGAGAGAGAGAGAGAGAGAGAGAGAGAGAGAGAGAGAGAGAGAGAGAGACCCCTATCAGATCACAGCAAAATCACAGTCTACTTGAACAGAGCAATACTCAAATCATGAGGCATCAAAGCCAAAGGAACTGAATAATATTAAGAAATACTATAGATGGAAGGAAAGTAGTGTGGATACCTACCAAAAACAATTAGTCAACAACACATTCAATCCCTTTCAGACAACTTCCTGGACAAAACATTTCACTGTAATAGTGAAGGTGTAAACTTGGTAGTAGAAAACCTAAACCGTATATTTGACCTCTCAGCTTCCTAATCAATCTAGAAATGTCAAGCAAATGAACAACAATGACAAATGGTTTGATGAAGAATGCGAAAACCTAAGAAAGAAATTGAGAAACCTATCCAACCAAAAACAGAGACCCAGAAAACATGAGCCTACACTATGGTGAATCACTAAAACAATACAGAAATATACAATACGGAAAAAGAAGGAACAGCACATCAGAAATCAGCTCAATGTAACTGAAGAATCCATAGAATAGAACCACTTCTGGGACAATTGAAACACACTAAACTAGAGGTCAACTAGAGGTCAACTGAATATGATTTTTTTAGTGGCGATACCGACAATCGGAGGACCAAAAAAAGCCAATACCGATTACATCGGACGATTTTTATATGTACAGTTGAAGTCTGAAGATTACATATGCTTGGGTTGGAGTCATTAAAACTCGTTTTTCAACCACTCTACAAATGTCTTGACAAGTCGGTTAGCACATCTACTTTGTGCATGAAAAATCCTACAATGTGATTTTCTGGATTTTTTTTCTCATTTTGTCTGTCATAGTTGAAGTGTACCTATGATGCTACCTGTCCCAGACCTGCTGTTTTCAACTCTCTAGAGACAGCAGGAGCGGTAGAGATACTCTCAAAGATTGGCTATAAAAGCCAACTGACATTTAGTCCTGTGGTGCTGACCTGTTGCACCCTTGACAACCACTGTGATTATTATTATTTGACCATGCTGGTCATCTATGAACATTTGAACATCTTGGCCATGTTCTGTTATAATCTCCACAAGCACAGCCAGAAGAGGACTGGCCACCCCTCATAGCCTGGTTCTTCCTAGGTTTTGGCCTTTCTAGGGAGTTTTTCCTAGCCACCGTGCTTCTACCCCTGCATTGCTTGCTGTTTGGGGGTTTTAGGTTGGAATTCTGTACAGCACTTTGAGATATCAGCTCATGTAAGAAGGGCTATATAAATACATTTGATATTGATTTTAAGAAAGGCATTGATGTTTATGGTTAGGTGCATTCGTGCAACGATTGTGCTTTTTTTGCGAGTGCACTTTTGTTCAATCGTTTGGCAAAGCTTTAAATCATCCCCCGTTTGGCGAAGCTGTGATTCAATAATAAATTAACAGGCACCGCATTGATTATATGCAACGCAGGACAAGCTAGTTAAACTAGTAATATCATCAACCATGTGTAGTTAACTAGTGATTATGTAAAGATTGATTGTTTTTTTATAAGATAAGTTTAATGCTAGTTAGCAACTTACCTTGGATATGGAAAGAGGGGGAACATAAGGTTTTGATAGAGAGAGAGAGAGAGAGAGAGAGACAAACAAGGTTTTGATAGAGAGAGCGAGAGAGAGAGACATAAGGTTTTGATAGAGAGAGAGAGAGAGAGAGAGAGAGAGAGAGAGGGACATAAGGTTTTGATAGAGAGAGAGAGAGAGAGAGAGAGAGAGAGGGACATAAGGTTTTGATAGAGAGAAAGAGAGAGAGAGAGAGAGAGAGGGGGACATACGGTTTTGATAGAGAGAGAGAGCGAGAGAAAGAGGGGGACATGAGGTTTTGATAGAGAGAGAGAGAGAGACATGAGGTTTTGATAGAGATGGGTTATAGCATTGAGAGGGGCTCAGGGAGGAGGTTATAGGATAGAGAGGGGCTCAGAGAGGAGGTTATAGGATAGAGAGGGGCTCAGAGAGGAGGTTATAGGATAGAGAGGGGCTCAGAGAGGAGGTTATAGGATAGAGAGGGGCTCAGAGAGGAGGTTATATGATAGAGAGGGGCTCAGAGAGGAGGTTATAGGATAGAGAGGGGCTCAGAGAGGAGGTTATAGGATAGAGAGGGGCTCAGAGAGGAGGTTATAGGATAGCGAGGGGCTCAGAGAGGAGGTTATAGGATAGAGAGGGGCTCAGAGAGGAGGTTATAGGATAGAGAGGGGCTCAGAGAGGAGGTTATAGGATAGAGAGGGGCTCAGAGAGGAGGTTATAGGATAGAGAGGGGCTCAGAGAGGAGGTTATATGATAGAGAGGGGCTCAGAGAGGAGGTTATAGGATAGAGAGGGGCTCAGAGAGGAGGTTATAGGATAGAGAGGGGCTCAGAGAGGAGGTTATAGGATAGAGAGGGGCTCAGAGAGGAGGTTATAGGATAGAGAGGGGCTCAGAGAGGAGGTGATAGGATAGAGAGGGGCTCAGAGAGGAGGTTATAGGATAGAGAGGGGCTCAGAGAGGAGGTTATAGGATAGCGAGGGCTCAGAGAGGAGGTTATAGGATAGAGAGGGGCTCAGAGAGGAGGTTATAGGATAGAGAGGGGCTCAGAGAGGAGGTTATAGGATAGAGAGGGGCTCAGAGAGGAGGTTATAGGATAGAGAGGGGCTCAGAGAGGAGGTTATAGGATAGAGAGGGGCTCAGAGAGGAGGTTATAGGATAGAGAGGGGCTCAGAGAGGAGGTTATAGGATAGAGAGGGGCTCAGAGAGGAGGTTATAGGATAGAGAGGGGCTCAGAGAGGAGGTTATATGATAGAGAGGGGCTCAGAGAGGAGGTTATAGGATAGAGAGGGCCTCAGAGAGGAGGTTATAGGATAGAGAGGGGCTCAGAGAGGAGGTTATAGGATAGAGAGGGGCTCAGAGAGGAGGTTATAGGATAGAGAGGGGCTCAGAGAGGAGGTTATATGATAGAGAGGGGCTCAGAGAGGAGGTTATAGGATAGAGAGGGGCTCAGAGAGGAGGTTATAGGATAGCGAGGGGCTCAGAGAGGAGGTTATAGGATAGAGAGGGGCTCAGAGAGGAGGTTATAGGATAGAGAGGGGCTCAGAGAGGAGGTTATAGGATAGAGAGGGGCTCAGAGAGGAGGTTATAGGATAGAGAGGGGCTCAGAGAGGAGGTTATAGGATAGAGAGGGGCTCAGAGAGGAGGTTATAGGATAGAGAGGGGCTCAGAGAGGAGGTTATAGGATAGAGAGGGGCTCAGAGAGGAGGTTATAGGATAGAGAGGGGCTCAGAGAGGAGGTTATAGGATAGAGAGGGGCTCAGAGAGGAGGTTATAGGATAGAGAGGGGCTCAGAGAGGAGGTTATAGGATAGAGAGGGGCTCAGAGAGGAGGTTATAGGATAGAGGAAGTACAGGTCCTTACTTGAGGAACATATTCCAGACAGTCTTCCCTGTTGGGCCTCTGTGATACAGTCACACCATCCCTGCAACATCCATACCTGGGGGATTTAGTCAGACAGACAAACAGAGAGGGATGGATTTAGTCAGACAGACAGACAGAGAGGGAGGGATTTAGTCAGACAGACAAACAGAGAGGGATGGATTTAGTCAGACAGACAGAGAGGGGGGGAGGGATTTAGTCAGACAGACAGAGGGGAGGGATTTAGTCAGACAGACAGACAGACAAACAGACAGAGAGAGAGAGGGGGGGGGATTTAGTCAGACAGTCAGAGAGGGGGAGGGATTTAGTCAGACAGAGAGGGATTTAGTCAAACAGAGAGGGATTTAGTAAGACAGAGAGGGATTTAGTCAGACAGACAGAGGGGGAGGGATTTAGTCAGACAGAGGGGGATTTAGTCAGACAGAGAGGGATTTAGTCAGACAGACAGAGGGGGAGGGATTTAGTCAGACAGTCAGAGGGGGGGATTTAGTCAGACAGTCAGAGAGGGAGGGATTTTGTCAGACAGTCAGAGGGAAGGAGGGATTTAGTCAGACAGACAGAGAGGGAGGGATTTAGTCAGACAGACAGAGAGGGAGGGATTTAGTCAGACAGACAGACAAACAGAGAGGGAGGGATTTAGTCAGACAGACAGACAGAGAGGGAGGGATTTAGTCAGACAGACAGAGGGGGAGGGATTTAGTCAGACAGAGAGGGATTTAGTCAGACAGAGAGGGATTTAGTAAGACAGAGAGGGATTTAGTCAGACAGACAGAGGGGGAGGGATTTAGTCAGACAGACAGAGGGGGAGGGATTTAGTCAGACAGACAGACAGAGAGGGAGGGATTTAGTCAGACAGACAAACAGAGAGGGATGGATTTAGTCAGACAGACAGAGAGGGGGGATTTAGTCAGACAGACAGACAGACAGAGAGAGGGGGGGATTTAGTCAGACAGTCAGAGAGGGAGGGATTTAGCCAGACAGTCAGAGAGGGAGGGATTTAGTCAGACAGACAGAGAGGGGGGATTTAGTCAGACAGATAGAGGGGGGGATTTAGTCAGACAGAGAGGGATTTAGTCAGACAGAGAGGGATTTAGTAAGACAGCGAGGCATTTAGTCAGACAGACAGAGGGGGAGGGATTTAGTCAGACAGACAGACAGACAGACAGAGAGGGAGGGATTTAGTCAGACAGACAAAGGGGGAGGGATTTAGTCAGACAGAGGGGATTTAGTCAGACAAAGAGGGATTTAGTCAGACAGACAGAGCGGGAGGGATTTAGTCAGACAGACAGAGAGGGGGGAATTAGTCATACAGAGAGGGATTTAGTCAGACAGACAGAGAGGGAGGGATTTAGTCAGACAGTCAGAGAGGGGGGATTTAGTCAGACAGTCAGAGAGGGAGGGATTTAGTCAGACAGACAGAGAGGGGGATTTAGTCAGACAGACAGAGGGGAGGGATTTAGTCAGACAGAGAGGGATTTAGTAAGACAGAGAGGGATTTAGTCAGACAGACAGAGGGGGAGGGATTTAGTCAGACAGACAGACAGACAGACAGGGAGGGATTTAGTCAGACAGACAGAGGGGGAGGGATTTAGTCAGACAGAGAGGGATTTAGTCAGACAGAGAGGGATTTAGTCAGACAGACAGAGCGGGAGGGATTTAGTCAGACAGGCAGAGAGGGATTTAGTCAGACAGACAGAGAGGGGGGATTTAGTCAGACAGCAGAGAGAGGGGGATTTAGTCAGACAGTCAGAGGGGGAGGGATTTAGTCAGACAGAGGGGATGGATTTAGTCAGACAGAGAGGGATTTAGTCAGACAGACGGAGGGGAGGGATTTAGTCAGACAGAGAGGGATTTAGTCAGACAGAGAGGGATTTAGTCAGACAGTCAGAGAGGGGGATTTAGTCAGACAGTCAGAGAGGGAGGGATTTAGTCAGACAGACAGAGAGGGGGGATTTAGTCAGACAGACAGAGGGGGAGGGATTTAGTCAGACAGAGAGGGATTTAGTAAGACAGAGAGGGATTTAGTCAGACAGACAGAGGGGGAGGGATTTAGTCAGACATACAGACAGACAGACAGGGAGGGATTTAGTCAGACAGACAGAGGGGGAGGGATTTAGTCAGACAGAGAGGGATTTAGTCAGACAGAGAGGGATTTAGTCAGACAGACAGAGCGGGAGGGATTTAGTCAGACAGGCAGAGAGGGATTTAGTCAGACAGACAGAGAGGGGGATTTAGTCAGACAGCGAGAGAGGGGGATTTAGTCAGACAGTCAGAGGGGGAGGGATTTAGTCAGACAGAGGGGGATGGATTTAGTCAGACAGAGAGGGATTTAGTCAGACAGACGGAGGGGGAGGGATTTAGTCAGACAGAGAGGGATTTAGTCAGACAGAGAGGGATTTAGTCAGACAGTCAGATAGGGGGATTTAGTCAGACAGTCAGAGAGGGAGGGATTTAGTCAGACAGACAGAGAGGGGGGATTTAGTCAGACAGACAGAGGGGGAGGGATTTAGTCAGACAGAGAGGGATTTAGTAAGACAGAGAGGGATTTAGTCAGACAGACAGAGGGGGAGGGATTTAGTCAGACAGACAGACAGACAGGGAGGGATTTAGTCAGACAGACAGAGGGGGAGGGATTTAGTCAGACAGAGAGGGATTTAGTCAGACAGAGAGGGATTTAGTCAGACAGACAGAGCGGGAGGGATTTAGTCAGACAGGCAGAGAGGGATTTAGTCAGACAGACAGAGAGGGGGGATTTAGTCAGACAGCGAGAGAGGGGGATTTAGTCAGACAGTCAGAGGGGGAGGGATTTAGTCAGACAGAGGGGGATGGATTTAGTCAGACAGAGAGGGATTTAGTCAGACAGACGGAGGGGGAGGGATTTAGTCAGACAGAGAGGGATTTAGTCAGACAGAGAGGGATTTAGTCAGACAGAGAGGGATTGATTGAGTCAGACAGAGAGGGATTTAGTCAGACAGACAGAGAGGAAGGGATTTATTCAGACAGACAGACAGAGAGGGGGATTTAGTCAGACAGACAGATAGGGAGGGATTTAGTCAGACAGACAGACAGACAGACAGAGAGGGAGGGATTAAGTCAGACAGACAGAGAGGAAGGGATTTAGTCAGACAGACAGACAGAGAGGGGGAATTTAGTCAGACAGACAGAGAGGGAGGTATTTAGTCAGAGAGAGAGGGAGGGATTTAGTCAGACAGACAGAGAGGGAGGGATTTAGTCATACAGTCAGAGAGGGAGGGATTTAGTCAGACATACAGAGAGGGAGGTATTTAGTCAGACAGTCAGAGAGGGAGGGATTTAGTCAGACAGACAGAGAGGGTGGGATTTAGTCAGACAGACAGAGAGGGAGGGATTTAGTCAGACAGACAGAGAGGGAGGGATTAAGTCAGACAGACAGAGAGGTGGGGATTTAGTCAGACAGACAGAGGGGGGGGATTTAGTCAGACAGAGAGGGATTTAGTCAGACAGAGAGGGGGATTTAGTCAGACAGACAGAGAGGGAGGTATTTAGTCAGAGAGAGAGGGAGGGATTAAGTCAGACAGACAGAGATGTGGGGATTTAGTCAGACAGACAGAGGGGGGATTTAGTCAGACAGAGAGGGATTTAGTCAGTCAGAGAGGGAGGGATTTAGTCAGACAGACAGAAAGGGAGGTATTTAGTCAGACAGTCAGAGAGGGAGGGATTTAGTCAGTCAGAGAGGGAGGGATTTAGTCAGACAGACAGAGGGGGGATTTAGTCAGACAGACAGACAGGGAGAGAGACAGAGAGAGAGAGGGAGGGAGAGTTTGAGCAGAGAACCATGCCCACGCCCATGTTGACCAAAATGTATGTAGGCTTGTACGGTAGACCCCATTCTAGACCCCAGAGCTGTGTGTGTGCGTGTGCGTGTGTGTGGTCTACCTGGTGGTTGTGCAGAAAGCCTGCTCGGGGCGTGGAGCCCAGCGGGACACCTGTGGGCAGCCTAGACCCCCTGCCCCCCCAGCTGCCGTGGCGCCATCTGGGCAGCAGCCGTAGTAGGACTGGCTACAGTGTTGGGCCGGCCCGAAGCCGTGAGGGTGGTACACTGTGCTGGTCTGGGGGTCAACACTGTCTGGTCTGTGGACTGACAAAAACATTAGATTACATGGGGACCTTGGTGAGAGTGGGAGAAGGAAGAACAGTCAATAGAAGGAGAACTGCTGTCAGGGAGTACAGCTCACACAGGGGTCAGGGGTCAGGGGTTAGGGGTCAGGGTAGAACACACCAATGGAAGGAGAGCTGCTGTCAGGGAGTACAGCTCACACAGGGATCAGAGGTCAGGGGTCAGGGTAGAACACACCAATGGAAGGAGAGCTGCTGTCAGAGAATACAGCTCACACAGGGATCAGAGGTCAGGGGTCAGGGTAGAACACACCAATGGAAGGAGAGCTGCTGTCAGAGAATACAGCTCACACAGGGGTCAGAGGTCAGGGGCCAGGGGTCAGGGTAGAACATGTCAATGGAAGGAGAGCTGCTGTCAGAGTTAAACATCAGTCTTGTCAGAGAGTACAGCTCACATAGGGGTCAGGGGGCAGAGGTCAGGGCAGAAAGAGACTGGATTACAGTAATGACTACTGTTAGTAGAACCACAGTGAGAGAACACACAGCATGGACAAACTATCAACAACACAGCAACATGATGACAGATCACACAGAGAACTAGTCACATAGAGAACACACAGCAGAGAGATATCACACAGTCCAGACCGGCGCTCACTCACACATATTTGAATCAGACCGACAAAGCCCACGGACCCCCGAAAACTTGTCCGTCACAACAGGATAATTAGTGGGGGCAGTGAGAAGATGGACAGATGGTGAGTAGAAGTAGATTATATTGAAGATTAGGTGAGAAGGGGAGAGAGGAGAAGTGAGACTGGAACACAACCCACACACTGTGATGTGTTCAGCTACGATGCTTTTTGGTGACAGAACTGGTTAAAGGAATGAATGGATGAATTAAAAACAGAGTATCTGTGATATCAGGAGATACCTGGATGAAAGTCAAGGACAAGTGGACTTGGACAGATAGATGAAAGGACAAGGACAAGTTGACTTGGACAGATAGACAGATGGATGAAAGTCAAGGACAAGTGGACTTGGACAGATGGATGAAAGGACAAGGACAAGTTGACTTGGACAGATAGACAGATGGATGAAAGAACAAGGACAAGTTGACTTGGACAGATAGACAGATGAATGAAAGGACAAGGACAAGATGACAGAAGGACGAAAGAATGAGTCAGCTACCTGTGGCGTGGTCTGGCATGTAGGGAGTGAAACCATACTGTGTGTTGTCATGTCCTCTGGGATCCTGCATACTGGGGGTCGCTGGACAGAGAGATGGAGACAGGCATAAATATATAGCCAGCTATAGTAGACTGGGGGTCACTGGACAGAGAGATGGAGACACACACACAGAGAGACAGCATGTTTTCACCTTGTGGGTGGTAGCAGGGCTGTGTGTTGCAGGTCTCCAATGTGAGGGGTTTGGGGACATAGTTACAACGTTCCACTGGGTACAGGTTCCTCTCTCTGTCAGAACACATCACCTGGCGCTCACGCAGACCTGACTCACAGCTCTTAGAGCACTGGAGACGGGAGAGGAGGAGAGGAGAGGAGGAGAGGAGGGGGAGGAGGAGAGGAGACGGAAGAGGAGGAGAGGAGAGGAGGAGAGGAGGAGGAGAGAGGAGGAGGAGAGTAGGAGAGGAGACAGGAGAGGAGGAGAGGAGAGGAGACGGGAGAGGAGGAGAGGAGAGGAGGAGGAGAGAGGAGGAGGAGAGTAGGAGAGGAGACGGGAGAGGAGCCGAGGAGAGGAGACGGGAGAGGGGGAGAGGAGAGGAGGAGGGGAGGAGGAGAGGAGAGGAGATTTGGAGAGGAGGAGAGGAGAGGAGGGGAGGAGGAGAGGAGAGGAGACGGGAGAGGAGGAGGAGGAGAGGAGGAGAGGAGAGGAGAGGAGAGGAGAGGAGAGGAGAGGAGGAGGGGGAGGAGGAGAGGAGACAGGAGAGGAGGAGGAGAGGAGAGGAGAAGAGGAGAGGAGGAGGGGAGGAGGAGAGGAGACGGGAGAGGAGGAGAGGAGAGGAGGAGGGGAGGAGGAGGAGAGTAGGAGAGGAGACGGGAGAGGAGCGAGGAGAGGAGATGGGAGAGGGGGAGAGGAGAGGAGGAGGGGAGGAGGAGAGGAGAGGAGATTTGGAGAGGAGGAGAGGAGAGGAGGGGAGGAGGAGAGAGACGGGAGAGGAGGAGGAGGAGAGGAGGAGAGAGGAGAGGAGGAGGAGGGAGACAGGAGAGGAGGAGGAGAGAGGAGAGGAGAAGAGGAGAGGAGGAGGGGAGGAGGAGAGGAGACGGGAGAGGAGGAGAGGAGAGGAGGAGGGGAGGAGGAGAGGGCAGGATAAGGGGAGAAGAGGAGGAGAGGTGGAGGAGAGGAGGAGATGGTAGGAGAAGGAGAGGAGGAGAAGAGGGGAGGAGGAGGATGGGAAGTGGGTAGGAGGGTAGGAAGAGGGGAGGAGGAGGGGAAGAGGGTAGCAGGGTAGGAGGAGGGCAGGAGGGGAAGAGAGGAGGAGAGGAATGATGTGAGTGTTTAAGCATGTGTGTATGTATGTGTGTGTCTGAGCTTGAGTGTGTGTTAACTGTGTGTGTATGTGTTTGTAACGTCTGTCTGTCAGTCTGTGCCACTCACCAGTCCCCAGTCTCCAACGTGCCAGCTGACAGCCAGTAGGCATGCGGGCATGGAGCAGGGCTGGGCAGCTACAGGGCGGAGTGAGGCGGAGCAGGAGGTGTCTGCTAGCTGGACTGATGCTTCTCCTACACACATCACCTCTCTGGACTGATCCCCTGTCCCACATGTTACTGAACACTGCAGAGTAACACACCACAATTAGACTGAACCCGGCAGAGAACCAGTCAGACTGAACCCGGCAAAGAACCAGTCAGACTGAACACGGCAGAGAACCAGTCAGACTGAACCCGGCAGAGAACCAGTCAGACTGAACACGGCAGAGAACCCGTCAGACTGAACACGGCAGAGAACCAGTCAGACTGAACACGGCAGAGAACCCGTCAGACTGAACACGGCTGAGAACCAGTCAGACTGAACACTGCTCCGATTTTTTATCACTAAAAAATGGGACTAGTAGGGTTGGGGTAAATTCCACTTCAATGCTGTCAATTCAGGTAAATTGACTGAATTAAATTGGATTGGATTGGATTAGATTAGATTGGATTGGATTAGATTGGATCAGATTAAATTGGATTGGATTCGATTGGATTAGATCAGATTAAATTGGATTGGATTAGATTAAATTGGATTAGATTGGATTAAATTAGATTGGATCAGATTAAATTGGATTAGATTAATTGGATTAGATTCAATTAGATTGGATTAGATTGGATTGGATTAAATTGGATTAGATTGGATTCAATTGGATTTGAGTCATTAATTATTGTCTGTTCTTCAAATAAATGGATGTGCTTTATGTACAGAACATTCAAAGAGAGACAAACAAACAATTCACCAATACGATAGTTGAAGGAATTCACTCCAACCATGGTGACAATCTACGTATGACTCTCTCATTAGTCAACCCCCATCGCTCTGCTGCTCAGCTTCAGTACCTACCAAGCTCCAGCCAGAGGCCCTCCAGGAGGCACACCGCTGCATGCTGCAGGTCTGCAGGGTGGGCGGGGCTGGAGTGTAGGCTGCACAGACGCCGTCCCTCCACCACGCGGGGCCCCGATGCATCATGGGAGACACACTGCACGCTGCGCACCTGGGAACCACCGCCGCACGACACTGAGCATGCGTTCCACTCACCTGTTGTCCAGCTAACAGGAAGTAAAGAGAGACAGGAGTTAACGTTTTGATGTTACTTAGCCCTGAGACACGGCTGTAAACTCCTATGGCAGGGAGTCAAACTCAGTTCATGGAGGGCCAAGTGTCACCTGGTTGTCTAGGTCTTCATTAATGAGTTAGGACCTCCCCCTCACCTGGTTGTCTAGGTCTTCATTAATGAGTTAGGAACTCCCCTCACCTGCTTGTCTAGGTCTTCATTAATGAGTTAGGACCTCCTCTCACCTGGTTGTCTGGGTCTTCATTAATGAGTTAGGAACTCCCCTCACCTGGTTGTCTAGGTCTTCATTGGACACAAATGGAAAGGATAAAACTACCAGCAGGCACTCGGCCTTCCAGAAAGTGAGTTTGACAGCCCTGTCCAATGGCGTGTCTCTGAGTGTACAAACATGTCTGAGGGTTAGAAGCTATTCTATTCCTGGTCAGACTCAGTACTGTAGCCACAAACCTCTCCACCTGCAGCTACCCACACCACAGCCCCAGGCCCCCTCCACCCACAGCTACCCATACCACAGCCCCAGGCCCCCTCCATCCACAGCTACCCACACCACAACCCCAGGCCCCTCCACCCATAGCTACCCACACCACAACCCCAGGCCCCTCCACCTGCAGCTACCAACACCACAACCCCAGGCTCCCTCCACCCATAGCTACCCACACCACAACCCCAGGCCCCCTCCACCCATAGCTACCCACACCACAACCCCAGGCCCCCTCCACCCGCAGCTACCCACACCACAGTCATAAGCTGATGCTACAAACCTCAAAGCAAGCAACTAATCAGGAGGGCTATTCCAGGTTACTACCCCTCACTGGTTAGGCTAGACTTTAACACACTAAAGTCAACAAGCAGTGCTGAATACACATAAAACAGACAGTTAGCTGACAGAGGTTTCCTGTGATCATATACATACACATAGCAACAGATTGCAACATAGTGCCCCTAGACACTGGTACTCTACTGAGTTAATACTAATATATACACACTACTGCTCTACTGAGTTAATACTAATATATACACACTAGTACTCTACTGGGGTAAATACTGATATATACACACTAGTCCTCTACTGGGGGTCAATACTGATATTTACACACTAGTGCTCTACTGGGGTCTATACTGATATATACACACTAGTACTCTACTGGGGTTAATACTGATATATACACACTAGTACTCTACTGGTGTCTATACTGATATATACACACTAGTACTCTACTGGGGTTAATACTGATATATACACACTAGTACTCTACTGGTGTCTATACTGATATATACACACTAGTACTCTACTGAGTTAATACTGATATATACACAACTACAGTACCTTCGGAAAGTATTCATACCCCTTGACTTTTTACAAATGTTCTTGTATTACAGCCTAAAATCTAAATAGATTTCTCACCTGTCTATAGACAATACCCCATAATCATTTACATAAGTATTCACAGCCCTGAGACAATACATGTTGGAAATCACCTGGCAGTGATTACAGCTGTGAGTCTTTCTGGGTCAGTCTCTAAGAGCTGTGAGTCTTTCTGGGTAAGTCTCTAAGAGCTGTGAGTCTTTCTGGGTAAGTCTCTAAGAGCTGTGAGTCTTTCTGGGTAAGTCTCTAAGAACTGTGAGTCTTTCTGGGTAAGTCTCTAAGAACTGTGAGTCTTTCTGGGTAAGTCTCTAAGAACGGTGAGTCTTTCTGGGTAAGTCTCTAAGAGCTGTGAGTCTTTCTGGGTAAGTCTCTAAGAGCTGTGAGTCTTTCTGGGTAAGTCTCTAAGAGCTTTTCACACCTGGCTTGTACAATATTTGCACATTATTATTTTGTAAAAGCTCTGTCAAGTTGGTTGGTTACACAGCCATTTTCAAGTCTTGCCATAGATTTTCAAGTCCAAACGGTAACTAGGCCACTCGGGAACATTCCATTCAGTGTATATTTGACCTTGTGCTCTAGGTTATTGTCCTCCTGAAATGTGTCTCCCAGTTTCTGTTGGAAAGCAGACTGATCTAGAAGAAAAAGAAACGCACACCTATTTAGGCGAGGTGCTGGCTAGCGGAGTAGAAAAGTTGAAAATAAAAGAGAGTCGCACCATCTAGGAGCTCAGATGCAAAAATGTAATTACCAACGTTTCGACAGCCAAGCTGTCTTCATCGGGGTATAAAGCAGACTGAGCCAGGTTTTCCTCTAGACCTATACCTGTGCTTAACTCTATTCCATGTATTTTTATCCTAAAAAACCTCCCCAGTCCTTAACAATAACAAGCATACCCATAACATGATGCAGACACCACCATGCTTGAAAATATGAAAAGTGGAACTCAGTGATGTGTTGGATTTGCCCCAAACATAACATTTTGTATTCAGAACTTAAAATGAATTTCTTGTCCACATTTTTTTCAGTTTAACTTTAGTGCCTTGTTGCAAACAGGATGCATGTTTTGGAATATTTTGTATCTGTACAGGCTTCCTTCTTTTCACTCAGTCAATTAGGTTAATATTGTGGAGTAACTACAATGTTGTTGATCCATCCTCAGAGTCTCCTATCACCGCCATTAAACTCTGTGACTGTTTTAAAGTCATCATTGGCCTCATGTTGAAATCCCTGAGCAGTTTCCTTCCTCTCCGGCAACTGAGTTAGAAAGGACACCTGTATCTTTGTAGTGACTGGATGTATTGATACACCATCCAAAGTGTAATTAATAACTTCCTCGTGCTCAAAGGGATATTCAATGTCTGCTTTTTTATTTTTACCCATCTACCAATAGGTGCCCTTCTTTGCGAGGCATTGGAAAACCTCCCTGGTCTTTGTGGTGGAAAGTCACTGCTCGACTGAGGGACCTTACAGATAATTGTATGTGTGGGATACAGAGATGAGGTAGTCATTAAAAAATCATGATAAACACTATTATTGCACACAGAGTGAGTCCATGGAACTTATTATGTGACTTGTTGAGCACATTTTTACATAGTTAGTCCATGTGACTTGTTAAGCAAATATTTCCTACTGAACTTATTTAGGCTTGCCATAACAAAGGGGTTGAATATTTATTGACTCAAGACATTTCAGCTTTTCGTTTTGAATTATTTTGTAAACATTTCTAAAAACCTAACTCAACTTTGACATTATGGGGTATTGTGTTTAGGCCAGTGACACAAACTCTCAAATTAATCCATTTAAATTCAGAATGTAACAACAAAATATGGAATATGAAAAAATGAACACTTTCTGAAGACCAAACACCCAGACATACTGATAAACACTTGAAGTAGGAAGTTTACATACAGGTTGGAGTCATTAAAACTCTTTCTGAAGACCAAACACCCAGACATACTGATAAACACTTGAAGTAGGAGGTTTACATAAGATTAAAACTCTTTCTGAAACCAAACACCCAGACATACTGATAAACACTTGAAGTAGGAAGTTTACATACAGGTTGGAGTCATTAAAACTCTTTCTGAGGACCAAACACCCAGACATACTGATAAACACTTGAAGTAGGAAATGTACATACAGGTTGGAGTCATTAAAACTCGTTTTTCAACCACTCCACAAATTTCTTGTTAACAAACTATAGTTTTGGCAAGTTGGTTAGGACATCTACTTTGTGCATGACACAAGTAAGTTTTCCAACAATTGATTACAGACAGATTATTTCACTTATAATTCACTGTATCACAATTCCAGTGGGTCAGAAGTTTACATACACTAAGTTGACTCTGCCTTTAAACAGCTTGGAAAATTCCAGAAAATGATGTCATAGCTGTAGAAGCTTCTGATAGGCAATTGACATAATTTGAGTTAATTAGAGGTGTACCTGTGGATGTAAGGCCTACCTTCAAACGCAGTGCCTCTTTGCTTGACATCATGGGAAAATCAAAAGAAATCAGAGAAGACCTCAGAAAAAAAATTGTAGACCTCCACAAGTTTGGTTCATCCTTGGGAACAATTTTCAAACGCCTGAAGGTACCACGTTCATCTGTACAAACAATAGTACGCAAGTATAAACACCATGAGACCACGCAGCCATCATACTGCTCAGGAAGGAGACGCTTTCTGTCTCCTAGAGATGAACGTACTTTGGTGCAAAAAGTGCAAATCAATCCCAGAACAACAACAAAGGACCTTGTGAAGATGTTGGAGGAAACAGGTACAAAGTATCTATATCCACAGTAAAACAAGTCCTATATTGACATAACCTAAAAGGCTGCTCAGCAAGGAAAAAGCCACTGCTCCAAAACCGCCATAAAAAGCCAGTCTACAGTTTGCAACTGCACATGGGGACAAAGATCGTAATTTTTGGAGAAATGTCCTCTGGTCTGATGAAACAGTTTGGCCATAATGACCATAGTTATGTTTGGAGGAAAAGGGGGAGCTTGCAAGCCGAAGAACACCATCCCAACCGTGAAGCATGAGGGTGACAGCATCATGTTGTGGGGGTGCTTTGCTGCAGGAGGGACTGGTGCACTTAACAAAATAGACAGCATCATGAGGAGGAAAATTATGTGGATATATTGAAGCAACATCTCAAGACATCAGTCAGGAAGTTAAACCTTGGTCGCAAATGGGTCTTCCAAATGGACAATGACCCCAAGCATACTTCCAAAGTTGAGGCAAAATGGCTTAAGGACAACAAAGTCAAGGTATTGGAGTGGCCATCACAAAGTCAATCCTATAGAAAATCTGGCGGCAGAACTGAAAAAGCGAGTGCGAGCAAGGAGGCCTACAAACCTGACTCAGTTACACCAGCTCTGTCAGGAGGAATGGGCCATAATTCACCTAACTTATTGTGGGAAGCTTTTGGAAGTCTACCCGAAACGTTTGACCCAAGTTAAACAATTGAAAGGCAATGCTACCAAATACTAATTGAGTGTATGTAAACTTCTGACCCACTGGGAATGTGATGAAAGAACTAAAAGCTGAAATAAATCATTCTCTCTACTATTATTCTGACATTTCACATTCTTAAAATAAAGTGGTGATCCTAACTGACCTAAGACAGGGAACCTTTACTAGGATTAAATGTCAGGAATTGTGAAAAACGGAGTTTAAATGTATTTGGCTAAAGTGTATGTAAACGTCTGACTTCAACTGTATAGACCAGACCATGGGAAGGAGATGGAAGGAGAAAGAGGAGGAGTAGAAATAGTTTGCATCTCTGAGCTGGTTGCAGGAGGAGGAGGAGGAGGAGAGGTGAATGAGGAGGGAGGAGAAGGAGGAGGAGAGAGAGTTTGAATCTCTGAGCTGGCTGCAGGAGGAGGAGGAGAGAGTTTGGATCTCTGAGCTGGATAGTTGCCCCTCACCCAACATGGAGGACAGGCTTCAACACTGAACACAGACTTGAGACAGACACTCAGACTGAACTCAAACACAGGGAGGACTGCTGCACTGTAGCTGTGTGTTAGAGGTGTACAGGCTTTCTTTGACCTTTTACCAGCAGGTTTCTATAATGCCCAGGTCAGCATCACATTCCTATAGTGGATGATGTGTCTATAATGCCCAGGTCAGCATTACATTCCTATAGTGGATGATGTGTCTATAATGCCCAGGTCAGCATCACATTCCTATAGTGGATGATGTGTTTATAATGTCCAGGTTAGCATTACATTCCTATAGTGGATGATGTGTTTATAATGCCCAGGTCAGCATCACATTCCTATAGTGGATGATGTGTCTATAATGCCCAGGTCAGCATTACATTCCTATAGTGGATGATGTGTCTATAATGCCCAGGTCAGCATCACATTCCTATAGTGGATGATGTGTCTATAATGCCCAGGTCAGCATTACATTCCTATAGTGGATGATGTGTCTATAATGCCCAGGTCAGCATTACATTCCTATAGTGGATGATGTGTTTATAATGCCCAGGTCAGCATTACATTCCTATAGTGGATGATGTGTTTATAATGTCCAGGTTAGCATTACATTCCTATAGTGGATGATGTGTTTATAATGCCCAGGTCAGCATTACATTCCTATAGTGGATGATGTGTTTATAATGCCCAGGTCAGCATTACATTCCTATAGTGGATGATGTGTTTATAATGTCCAGGTTAGCATTACATTCCTATAGTGGATGATGTGTTTATAATGCCCAGGTCAGCATTACATTCCTATAGTGGATGATGTGTTTATAATGCCCAGGTCAGCATTACATTCCTATAGTGGATGATGTGTTTATAATGTCCAGGTTAGCATTACATTCCTATAGTGGATGATGTGTTTATAATGTCCAGGTTAGCATTACATGCCTATAGTGGATGATGTGTCTATAATGTTCAGGTTAGCATTACATGCCTATAGTGAATGATGTGTCTATAATGTCCAGGTTAGCATTACATGCCTATAGTGGATGATGTGTCTATAATGTCCAGGTTAGCATTACATGCCTATAGTGGATGCTGTAGTAAATGAAATATATTGAATCTTTGGCCTACTTGACCTAGTGTATATGAAGACATGATCTCATATACGCTCTAACAGTAAACCTCTCTGGATAAGAGTGTCTTCTAAATGACTAACTGTGTAAATATACATCTCCTGTGTTTGAGCTCCGGGGATCAGCGGGGCCACCGTAGGCCCTGGGTTACCTGTACACATATGTTCTGGGGCTTTCAGGGGGCGTCCACGCATTTGGCTGATACAGGTACGCCATCCTTTATGAACAGGGACAACAACAACAACATCACCCACAACAGTGAGACCTGGGGTGTATTCATTAGTGCACATCGTAGCATACCGCAGCAAAACGTTTCGTAACGGGAAAAAAATAAGTTTTTCAACAAAAACAAGAGTTTATTTTGGACAAACCCTGTTTCGTTACGTTTGCTTCTGTTTGCTTCAATTCAGTTTCTAGTGAATACACCCCAGACAGCTAGGAGCCCAGCCAGACAGCTAGCAGCCCAGCCAGACAGCTAGGAGCCCAGCCAGATAGCTAGGAGCCCAGCCAGACAGCTAGGAGCCCAGCCAGACAGCTAGAGCCCAGCCAGACAGCTAGGAGCCCAGCCAGACAGCTAGGAGCCCAGCCAGACAGCTAGGAGCCCAGCCAGACAGCTAGGAGCCCAGCCAGACAGCTAGGAGCCCAGCCAGACAGCTAGGAGTCCTGACAGACAGCTAGGAGTCCAGACAGACAGCTAGGAGCCCAGCCAGACAGCTAGGAGCCCAGCCAGATAGCTAGGAGCCCAGCCAGACAGCTAGGAGCCCAGCCAGACAGCTAGGAGCCCAGCCAGACAGCTAGGAGCCCAGCCAGACAGCTAGGAGCCCAGCCAGACAGCTAGGAGTCCAGACAGACAGCTAGGAGTCCAGACAGACAACTAGGAGCCCAGCCAGACAGCTAGGAGCCCAGCCAGACAGCTAGGAGTCCAGACAGACAGCTAGGAGTCCAGACAGACAACTAGGAGCCCAGCCAGACAGCTAGGAGCCCAGGCAGACAGCTAGGAGTCCAGACAGACAGCTAGGAGCCCAGCCAGACAGCTAGGAGTGCAAACAGACAGCTAGGAGTCCAGACAGACTGCTAGGAGTCCAGACAGACAGCTAGGAGCCCAGACAGACAGCTAGGAGTCCAGACAGACAGCTAGGAGTCCAGACAGACAGCTAGGAGTCCAGACACAGCTAGTAGCCCAGACAGAGCTCCTGCATGGACTCACACACTACTGAACCCAGATCAGTCATAACAAGGGGTATCATTGTACTCCTCCAAAAGCCTTTTCACACCACATTGTCCTTAGCCCTCCGGCTAAGACTGGCTCTGGGCTAGCTTATCCCGTAATCACACACACATTTGTTAACTCTGGACTACGTTTTACAGCTTTTGAGGCACTGACTGTAAATAACTAACACCATTTACTTGAAAAGTCTGTTGTTGATTTCCCAAAAGGAGTTACTGTGATACGTAGCCCCCCCACTAGTGCCCGGCTGACTCACCGACGGGTCTGAGGGCACGTCTGAGGGTTGCAGGTGCGGTTGGTGAGGGGGCGTGGCAGGGCGGTGCACAGGTAGTCTGGGTAGGCCTCATTATCGATGGCACAGAACACCAGACGGGACTGGTAGCCTAGTGGAGGGAGGAAGAGGGAGGAAGAGGGAGGAAGAGGGAACAGAAGGAGGAATCAGTCAAGGAAGAAGAAGAAGAAGAAGGACCAAGTCAAGATATGTCAGAAACATGTAAACAAAAAGACTCCAGTGACATTAGATTAAAGTAAGGTGACAGATTAAAGTAAAGTGACAGATTAAAGTAAGGTGACAGATTAAAGTAAGGTGACAGATTAAAGTAAAGTGACATTAGATTAAAGTAAGGTGACATTAGATTAAAGTAAGGTGACAGATTAAAGTAAAGTGACATTAGATTAAATAAGGTGACATTAGATTAAAGTAAATTGACATTAGATTAAAGTAAAGTGACATTAGATTAAATAAGGTGACATTAGATTAAATAAGGTGACATTAGATTAAATAAAGTGACATTAGATTCAAATAAGGTGACATTAGAATAAATAAGGTGACATTAGATTAAAATAAGGTGACATTAGATTATAGTAAAGAGGGACTAGGGTTGCAAAATTAGAGTCAATTTCCTGCTTGGAAGATTCCGGAATTCCTGCTTATTCCCTTTCTGATTCCGGGATTCTTTCGAATGTAATTTCTGTAAAACCTGGGAATTTGGGGAAAGTAACCAAAATATTGCAAACCCAGAAGGACACGTACCTGATCCACACTCTCTGCTGCAGGTAGACCAGGAGCCGAAGCTCCAGTAGTATCCCTCTCTGGACCGACCGTTAGGGAGGTAGTACTCGTACTCTACTCCCTGGTTATGCTCCTGGATGATCAACTGAAGGGGAAGAGAAAGAGAGAAATACATCAAAACCTCTACCAGACTACAACAGACCTGGGATCAGACTACAACAGACCTGGGATCAGACTACAACAGACCTGGGACCAGACTACAACAGACCTGGGATCAGACTACAACAGACCTGGGATCAGACTACAACAGACCTGGGATCAGACTACAACAGACCTGGGATCAGACTACAACAGACCTGGGATCAGACTACAACAGACCTGGGATCAGACTACAACAGACCTGGGATCAGACTACAACAGACCTGGGATCAGACTACAACAGACCTGGGATCAGACTACAACAGACCTGGGATCAGACTACAACAGACCTGGGATCAGACTACAACAGACCTGGGATCAGACTACAACAGACCTGGGATCAGACTACAACAGACCTGGGATCAGACTAGACCTGGGATCAGACTACAACAGACCTGGGATCAGACTACAACAGACCTGGGATCAGACTACAACAGACCTGGGATCAGACTACAACAGACCTGGGACCAGACTACAACAGACCTGGGATCAGACTACAACAGACCTGGGACCAGACTACAACAGACCTGGGATCAGACTACAACAGACCTGGGATCAGACTACAACAGACCTGGGATCAGACTACAACAGACCTGGGATCAGACTACAACAGACCTGGGATCAGACTACAACAGACCTGGGATCAGACTACAACAGACCTGGGATCAGACTACAACAGACCTGGGATCAGACTACAACAGACCTGGGACCAGACTACAACAGACCTGGGATCAGACTACAACAGACCTGGGATCAGACTACAACAGACCTGGGATCAGACTACAACAGACCTGGGATCAGACTACAACAGACCTGGGATCAGACTACAACAGACCTGGGATCAGACTACAACAGACCTGGGATCAGACTACAACAGACCTGGGACCAGACTACAACAGACCTGGGATCAGACTACAACAGACCTGGGACCAGACTACAACAGACCTGGGATCAGACTACAACAGACCTGGGACCAGACTACAACAGACCTGGGATCAGACTACAACAGACCTGGGATCAGACTACAACAGACCTGGGATCAGACTACAACAGACCTGGGATCAGACTACAACATACCTGGGATCAGACTACAACAGACCTGGGATCAGACTACAACAGACCTGGGTCGGTTTGATGAAAGACGACTCTTACTGCCACTGATTTGATAGTTATTTAGTGGCTATTTATGAAGGTTTAACTCGCAATGATGGTGATCGTATTTAATTGCTTTACCTACTTTAACTGAATGCCCTGGTTTTGATTCACTCTGGCTAAGTGCGTCTGCGAAAAAAACTAAGGGGCGATTTCCCAAACACAGATTAAGTCTTGTCCTGGACTAAAGCATTTTTTTATGGAGATCTGTGTTCCGGGAAACTGCCCGTATATGACTCAAATGTCAAATTAAAAGGTACTTTAAAACACGTGACATAAACACCAATGTTTCAGGTCTATAACAGCCGAGGAGGTAGTTGTGTGACTCTGACCTCTTTTTTTGTTGTTGTGATATTTATTTTTCCATAATAATTTCATAATAGTCATTAGAGACAGAAGGACTAGAGTTCAGAGTCACAGATAATTACAGACAGAAGGACTAGAGTTCAGAGTCACAGATAATTACAGACAGAAGGACTAGAGTTCAGAGTCACAGATAATTACAGACAGAAGGACTAGAGTTCAGAGTCACAGATCATTAGAGACAGAAGGACTAGAGTTCAGAGTCACAGATCATTACAGACAGAAGGACTAGAGTTCAGAGTCACAGATCATTACAGACAGAAGGACTAGAGTTCAGAGTCACAGATAATTACAGACAGAAGGACTAGAGTTCAGAGTCACAGATCATTAGAGACAGAAGGACTAGAGTTCAGAGTCACAGATCATTAGAGACAGAAGGACTAGAGTTCAGAGTCACAGATCATTACAGACTGAAGGACTAGAGTTCAGAGTCACAGATAATTACAGACAGAAGGACTAGAGTTCAGAGTCACAGATAATTACAGACAGAAGGACTAGAGTTCAGAGTCACAGATAATTACAGACAGAAGGACTAGAGTTCAGAGTCACAGATCATTAGAGACAGAAGGACTAGAGTTCAGAGTCACAGATCATTACAGACAGAAGGACTAGAGTTCAGAGTCACAGATCATTACAGACAGAAGGACTAGAGTTCAGAGTCACAGATCATTACAGACAGAAGGACTAGAGTTCAGAGTCACAGGTCATTAGAGACAGAAGGACTATAACCTAATCCCACCCCTCCCAAGGACCTAAAGGATCAACTGACTCTGACCTCTATAACCAGTGGCTCGGTGGTGGGTCCACGACCGATGATGGTCTCAGGAGTCATCTCTCCCTCAGCCCCTCTCTGGTAGTATAGCATGGTGCCTGCTACTGGAGTAGCCCTGGAGAACTCAATCACCCAGTGGCCGTTCAGGTAGTACTCACCACGCAGGTTCTTAACAGCTGGTGAAACAGACACAGACAGACGGAGACAGACAGACAGAGACAAAGACAGGCAGACACAGAGACAGGCAGAGACAAAGACAGGCAGACACAGGCAGAGACAAACAACAACAGGTAGAGACAGAGACAGGCAGAGACAAACAGAGACAGGCAGAGACAAAGACAGGCAGACACAGACAGAGACGGCAGAGACAGGCAGAGAGAGAGACAGGCAGAGATGGGCAGAGACAGGCAGAGATAGAGACAGGCAGAGAGAGAGACAGAGACAGGCAGAGAGAGAGACAGGCAGAGACACACAGAGACAGGTAGAGAGAGAGACAGGCAGAGACAGAGACAGGCAGAGAGAGAGACAGGCAGAGACAGAGACAGGCAGAGAGAGAGACAGGCAGAGACAGAGACAGGCAGAGAGAGAGACAGGCAGAGACAGAGACAGGCAGAGAGAGAGACAGGCAGAGACAAACAGAGACAGGTAGAGACAGAGACAGGCAGAGACAAAGACATTATACCACCATAGAACACAGCTTTTCTGGTACAACTGTCCTATTGCCATCTCATGTCCTGTCATCTCTAGCCCAGTCATCCAAGGAATTAAAGACTCGCCCGGGCAGTTAGGGACTCGCCCGGGCAGTTAGGGACTCGCCTGGACAGTTAGGGACTCGGCCTGGACAGTTAGGGACTCGCCTGGGTAGTTAGGGACTCGCCTGGGCAGATAGGGACTCGCCTGGGCAGTTAGGGACTCGCCTGGGCAGTTAGGGACTCGGCCGGGCAGTTAGGGACTCGCCCGGGCAGTTAGGGACTCGCCCGGGCAGTTAGGGACTCACCCGGGCAGTTAGGGACTCACCCGGGCAGTTAGGGACTCACCCGGGCATTTAGGGACTCGCCTGGGCAGTTAGCGACTCACCCGGGCAGTTAGGGACTTACCCGGGCAGTTAGGGACTCGCCTGGGCAGTTAGGTACTCACCCGGGCAGTTAGGAACTCACACGGGCAGTTAGGGACTCGCCTGGGCTGTTAGGGACTCACCCGGGCAGTTAGGGACTCACCCAGGCAGTTAGGGACTCACCCAGGTAATTACGAGTGGCAACAGTCTCTCTGATGTGGATGGAGGTGGCTCCCACAGGAATGATAAACACCTGGTTATAGCCTGGGAGGGAAGAGAACAGGAGAGATAAAACACCTGGTTATAGCCTGGGAGGGAGGAGAATAGGAGAGATAAAACACCTGGTTATAGCCTGGGAGGGAGGAGAATAGGAGAGATAAAACACCTGGTTATAGCCTGGGAGGGAAGAGAACAGGAGAGATAAAACACCTGGTTATAGCCTGGGAGGGAGGAGAACAGGAGAGATAAAACACCTGGTTATAGCCTGGGAGGGAGGAGAATAGGAGAGATAAAACACCTGGTTATAGCCTGGGAGGGAAGAGAACAGGAGACATAAAACACCTGGTTATAGCCTGGGAGGGAAGAGAATAGGAGAGATAAAACACCTGGTTATAGCCTGGGAGGGAAGAGAGCAGGAGAGATAAAACACCTGGTTATAGCCTGGGAGGGAGGAGAACAGGAGACATAAAACACATCAGTGGACATGAAGAGTCGATACCATGGAGAGATGCTATGTTAACACACTGATGTACAGAGAGTGGGCTGTAACGGGAGCTCTATCCACGGATCCTGGTGAAGAGGTAAGAGAACTGTACCTTTGGGCAGGTTGGTCATGCTGAAGGTGCTCCTGACGGGGTAGCAGGACTGTCCGTTGCCCCCACACTGCAGACATGGGTCCTCCTGCTGGGGGGATTCCAGCATGTTGTCACAGCCCAGACGCTACAGGGGGAGGGGGATAGGGAGGGAGATGGGGGCATGGATTAGAGCAGGCCTCTCCGACCCTGTTCCTGGAGAGATACCCTCCTGTAGGTTTAAACCAGGCCTCATCAACATGTTGAGGTCAGAGTGAAATTGATGAATTGAGTGAAAGTGTTGATAAATTCCATCCAACCCCCCCCTTGATAATCACAATGCCCTTCTGTTATTAAGCCTCAAATGTAATCCTACCTCTCTCACACACACACACACACACACACACACGAACACACACACACACACACAAACACACACACACTAACACACACACACACACACACACGAACACACACACACACACACAAACACACAAACACACAAACACACACGAACACACATGAACACACACACACACACGAACACACACATACGAACACACACACACACAAACAAAAACGCTCACACACACACACAAACACACACACACACACACGCACACACACACACGAACACACACACACACACAAGCACACACACACACACGCACACACACCTACCTTACAGACTCCATCAACACAGACATCCTTCCTCCCGGGGTGGCAGGGCGTGCCGTCGGCCACAGCTGTCCTGTGGCGGTAGAAGAAGTTCTCTCCTCTGGGCATACAGTTCAGCTCACACAGGTTGTCGGCTGGTGGGAAACACAAACACACCTTTAGTTCACCCTTCTTCACCTGTAATTTGCATAACATTACCAGTAATATATTCCAGTGGTCTGCTGAACATTGCTGTTATTATTATATAGTCTTTACCAAACGTTATACAGTCTTAACCAAACGTTATACAGTCTTTACCAAACTGTTATACAGTCTTTACCAAACGTTATACAGTCTTTACCAAACGTTATACAGTCGTTACCAAACGTTATACAGTCTTTACCAAACGTTATACAGTCGTTACCAAACGTTATACAGTTATTACCAAACGTTATACAGTCTTTACCAAACGTTATACAGTCTTTACCAAACGTTATTACCAAACGTTATACAGTCTTAACCAAACGTTATACAGTCTTTACCAAACGTTATACAGTCGTTACCAAACGTTATACAGTCGTTAACCAAACGTTATACAGTCTTTACCAAACGCTTAGTCTTTACCAAACGTTATACAGTCTTAACCAAACGTTATACAGTCGTTATTCTTAACCAAACGTTACTCAGTCTTAACCAAACGTATGGGAAACGTTATACAGTCTTAACCCGTTATACAGTCTTTTTCTGACTCACCTCCATAGTATGGGAGCTGTATAGCCCCGGCCCTCAGGCCCTTCTGACTCACCTCCATAGTATGGGAGCCATTTGTATCGTTTTCCCTGGAAGTCAGATCCATCAAACTGAGAACACTGCTCCTCTCTGAAGTCCCGAGATCCCTCTGGGCAGTCCTGGGTGATACACAGGGAGAGGTAATGGGGTAAGGGGTAATTAGAGGGGTAATTAGAAGTCAGGGCATAGGCCAACAGAGAGTATATTACTGTATAACATCCTGTTGGCTCTTTCCTGTCAGTGATATGAACTGAACATAAAATAAATGGTTTATTCCCAAAGATTAACAACTGAGTCGTTCTGCCAATTCGGTGCCTTTGAAGAAGTGTAACCTGGTCACCTAATTTGAATATTTTGTCATAAAGAGGACATGTTCAACTTAATGTAAAAAAAAGTTTTCCCATCTCAAGAGGTTAAACAAAAAAAGTGTTATAGTAAGTAACTAATTAGTGACAAATAAAATAACAGAGTTGACCGTAACAGAGTTGACCGTAACAGGGTTGACCGTAACAGGGTTGACCGTAACAGGGGTTGACAGTAACAGGGTTGACCGTAACAGGGTTGACAGTAACAGGGTTGACAGTAACAGGGTTGGTTGACTGTAACAGGGTTGACCGTAACAGGGTTGACCGTAACAGGGTTGACAGTAACAGGGTTGCCCGTAACAGGATTGACCGTAACAGGGTTGACCGTAACAGGGTTGACAGTAACAGGGTTGACAATAACAGGGTTGACCGTAACAGGGTTGACAGTAACAGGGTTGACAGTAACAGGGTTGACAGTAACATGGTTGACCGTAACAGGATTGACAGTAACAGGGTTGACCCTAACAGGGTTGACAGTAACAGGGTTGACAGTGACAGGGTTGACCGTAACAGGGTTGACAGTAACAGGGTCGACAGTAACAGGGTTGACAGAGGGATGTGTCAAAATGCAGAATGTTGAACTTTAGCAGGTCTTTATTCATATATTTTTTTTAATAGATTTATTGAATTCTCTGTTACACCAACAGTAATAGACAGAGAGAGCTACACCAACAGTAATAGACAGAGAGAGCTACACCAACAGTAATAGACTGAGAGAGTTACACCAACAGTAATAGACTGAGAGAGTTACACCAACAGTAATAGACTGAGAGAGTTACACCAACAGTAATATACTGAGAGAGAGCTACACCAACAGTAATAGACTGAGAGAGAGCTACACCAACAGTAATAGACTGAGAGAGTTACACCAACAGTAATATACTGAGAGAGAGCTACACCAACAGTAATAGACTGAGAGAGAGCTACACCAACAGTAATAGACTGAGAGAGTTACACCAACAGTAATATACTGAGAGAGAGCTACACCAACAGTAATAGACTGAGAGAGTAATAGACTGACACCAACAGTAATAGACTGAGAGAGAGCTACACCAACAGTAATAGACTGACACACCAACAGTAATAGACTGAGAGAGAGCTACACCAACAGTAATAGACTGAGAGAGAGCTACACCAACAGTAATAGACTGACCACACCAACAGTAATAGACTGAGAGAGAGTTACACCAACAGTAATAGACTGAGAGAGAGCTACACCAACAGTAATAGACTGAGAGAGAGCTACACCAACAGTAATAGACTGAGAGAGAGCTACACCAACAGTAATAGAACACCAACAGTAATAGACTGAGAGAGAGTTACACCAACAGTAATAGACTGAGAGAGAGCTACACCAACAGTAATAGACTGAGAGAGAGCTACACCAACAGTAATAGACTGAGAGAGAGCTACACCAACAGTAATAGACTGAGAGAGTTATACCAACAGTAATATACTGAGAGAGAGCTACACCAACAGTAATAGACTGAGAGAGAGTTACACCAACAGTAATAGACTGACCACCAACAGTAATAGACTGAGAGAGAGCTACACCAACAGTAATAGACTGAGAGAGAGCTACACCAACAGTAATAGACTGAGAGAGAGCTACACCAACAGTAATAGACTGAGAGAGAGTTAAACCAACAGTAATAGACTGTAATATACTGAGAGAGTTAATATACACCAACAGTAATAGACTGAGAGAGAGTAATAGACTACACACCAACAGTAATAGACTGAGAGAGAGCTACACCAACAGTAATAGACTGAGAGAGAGCTACACCAACAGTAATAGACTGAGAGAGAGCTACACCAACAGTAATAGACTGAGAGAGAGTCACACCAACAGTAATAGACTGAGAGAGAGTTACACCAACAGTAATAGACAGAGAGAGAACTACACCAACAGTAATAGACAGAGAGAGAGAGAGCTACACCAACAGTAATAGACTGAGAGAGAGCTACACCAACAGTAATAGACTGAGATAGAGTTACACCAACAGTAATAGACTGAGAGAGAGTTACACCAACAGTAATAGACTGAGAGAGAGCTACACCAACAGTAATAGACTGAGAGAGAGCTACACCAACAGTAATAGACTGAGAGAGAGCTACACCAACAGTAATAGACTGAGAGAGAGCTACACCAACAGTAATAGACTGAGAGAGAGCTACACCAACAGTAATAGACTGAGAGAGAGCTACACCAACAGTAATAGACTGAGAGAGAGTTACACCAACAGTAATAGACTGAGAGAGAGCTACACCAACAGTAATAGACTGAGAGAGAGTTACACCAACAGTAATAGACTGAGAGAGAGCTACACCAACAGTAATAGACAGAGAGAGAGAGAGCTACACCAACAGTAATAGACTGAGAGAGAGAGAGCTACACCAACAGTAATAGACTGAGAGAGAGCTACACCAACAGTAATAGACTGAGAGAGAGCTACACCAACAGTAATAGACTGAGAGAGAGCTACACCAACAGTAATAGACTGAGAGAGAGCTACACCAACAGTAATAGACTGAGAGAGAGTTACACCAACAGTAATAGACTGAGAGAGAATTCCACCAAGATGAATAGTCTGTGAGAGAACGTTTTTGGGGATTTGGGGAATTAGCATGTTGTTTACCTGGATATTACAGGAGCTGTAGGACTTGTCTGGTCCCACACAGTTATTCCCTCCGTCAGTCCTGTAACACGGATTAAAGGAGACATCAGAGGTTATTCATGGTTTAAAGAAAGGATAAAGATTAGAGCTAATTCATCAGTTATCTGGTCCCAGATCTGTTCTGTCTTGCCAATACACGTTCGGCATGACAACATCCTGGAAGTTGGCAAAACAGCATAAACAGACCTGGGACCGGGCTACAATCAGTGGGCTCAGAGCTCCAAGGCTGAACTTTCCCCTAGGTACAGACCTAGGATCAGCTTCATCAACCCTAACCTTAAGCTAAAATGACCCTGGATCAGCATTTGGGGGCAAGTTCGCCCACTTAACCGGGAGAGAGAGATTACAGAGATAATTACACGATGAAGCCTTTCACCTACATCAGTACACAGGCAGGCTGCAGGCAGTGAAAGTTCACGCCAAATGACACTCTATTCCCTACGTAGTGCACTACTTTCAATCACAGCTCTATGGGTCCTGGTCAAAAGTAGTGCCCTATAAAAGGAATAGGGTACCATTTGGTACACAGTCCCTACAAGAGCGTTTGGCTTCCTGCAGTATGTACAGCAGAGGAGGCTGGTGGGAGGAGCTATAGGAGGACGGGCTAGTTGTAAAACCTGGAATGGAATAAATGGAACTTGTGTCAAACGAAACGGAAACCACACGTTTGACTCCGTTCCGTTAATTCCGTTCCAGCCATTACATTGAGCCTGTCCTCCTATAGCTCTTCCCACCAGCCTCCGCTGATGTACAGGAGGTGTAGGGTGAAGTTGCCCCTCCGCGCTGATCCTGGGTCAGGTCCTCTTCCAGTCTCCTTTTCACCTTTTTGAATTTAAAAAATATTTATTCGTATTTAAGTTTTAACAATAACTATTGCACAGAAACATAAGATGTAGTTTATACACCCCCCACCCAACATCCTACCCCCTTAATGCCTCTGAACAGACCTAACTAATTAAGTGGGTAATTGGGTATTGGTCTGCAACTATATGACGGGACCCTACAAATTCATACAAATCCATTCATTTTCACCTCATTCATCACTTGATTTACTTAACAAAAGGCACATCTCAGTAGGTGGACCAGGTATAACATGACATGGCACAAGTGGGGGGCTCCTTTATTGTTCACGCAAGCATTGTGATGACATCACATCTGACCATCAGTCCAACTCCTTCAATGTCCAATCTCCTTGAATGTCCCATCTCCTTCAATGTCCAATCTCTTTGAATGTCCCATCTCCTTGAATGTCCAACCTCCTTGAATGTCCCATCTCCTTGAATGTCCCATCTCCTTGAATGTCCCATCTCCTTCAATGTCCAATCTCCTTCAATGTCCAATCTTCTTGAATGTCCCATCTCCTTCAATGTCCAATCTTCTTCAATGTCCAATCTTCTTGAATGTCCAACCTCCTTGAATGTCCAACCTCCTTGAATGTCCAACCTCCTTGAATGTTCCATCTCCTTGAATGTCCCATCTCCTTCAATGTCCAATCTCCTTGAATGTCCAACCTCCTTGAATATCCCATCTCCTTCAATGTCCAATCTCCTTGAAAGTCCCATCTCCTTCAATGTCCAATCTCCTTGAATGTCCAATCTCCTTGAATGTCCAACCTCCTTGAATGTCCAATCTCCTTGAATGACCCATCTCCTTGAATGTCCAATCTCCTTACAATGTCCCATCTCCTTGAATGTCCAATCTCCTTGAATGTCCAACCTCCTTGAATGTCCAATCTCCTTGAATGTCCCATCTCCTTCAATGTCCAATCTGCTTGAATGTCCAACCTCCTTGAATGTCCAATCTCCTTGAATGTCCCATCTCCTTGAATGTCCCATCTCCTTCAATGTCCAATCTGCTTGAATGTCCAACCTCCTTAAATGTCCAATCTCCTTGAATGTCCCATCTCCTTACAATGTCCCATCTCCTTACAATGTCCCATCTCCTTCAATGTCCCATCTCCTTCAATGTCCAATCTCCTTGAATGTCCAATCTCCTTGAATGTCCAATCTCCTTGAAGTGTGCAGTTGTCTAATGTGATGTTAAAAACATATTTGTTTACCCTTTAGTGTGTGTACTTGACTCTATTTATACTTGAGGAAAAAGTTCAAAAATCACTGGATGACATCTGGAGGATAGGTGGGGTTAGGGGGAAGGGAAGCTAATCCTAGATCTGCACCAAAGGGAAATTCCCTGTAGCCCACACAAGTTGGTGCTGGTATTCAGAGGGTGGTGTTGGTAAGAGCTGCTATTCAGAGGGTGGTGTTGGTAAGAGCTGCTATTCAAAGGGTGGTGTTGGTAAGAGCTGCTATTCAGAGGGTGGTGTTGGTAAGAGCTGCTATTCAAAGGGTGGTGTTGGTAAGAGCTGCTATTCAGAGGGTGGTGTTGGTAAGAGCTGGTAGTCATAGGGTGGTGTTGGTAAGAGCTGCTATTCAGAGGGTGGTGTTGGTAAGAGCTGCTATTCAAAGGGTGGTGTTGGTAAGAGCTGCTATTCAGAGGGTGGTGTTGGTAAGAGCTGCTATTCAAAGGGTGGTGTTGGTAAGAGCTGCTATTCAGAGGGTGGTGTTGGTAAGAGCTGGTAGTCATAGGGTGGTGTTGGTAAGAGCTGCTATTCAGAGGGTGGTGTTGGTAAGAGCTGCTATTCAGAGGGTGGTGTTGGTAAGAGCTGCTATTCAAAGGGTGGTGTTGGTAAGAGCTGCTATTCAGAGGGTGGTGTTGGTAAGAGCTGCTATTCAGAGGGTGGTGTTGGTAAGAGCTGCTATTCAGAGGGTGGTGTTGGTAAGAGCTGCTATTCAGAGGGTGGTGTTGGTAAGAGCTGCTATTCAGAGGGTGGTGTTGGTAAGAGCTGGTAGTCATAGGGTGGTGTTGGTAAGAGCTGGTAGTCATAGGGTGTCCCATGTTTTAAGAGCTGCTATTCAGAGGGTGGTGTTGGTAAGAGCTGCTATTCAGAGGGTGGTGTTGGTAAGAGCTGCTATTCAGAGGGTGGTGTTGGTAAGAGCTGCTATTCAGAGGGTGGTGTTGGTAAGAGCTGGTAGTCATAGGGTGGTGTTGGTAAGAGCTGGTAGTCATAGGGTGGTGTTGGTAAGAGCTGCTATTCAAAGGGTGGTGTTGGTAAGAGCTGGTAGTCATAGGGTGGTGTTGGTAAGAGCTGCTATTCAAAGGGTGGTGTTGGTAAGAGCTGGTAGTCATAGGGTGGTGTTGGTAAGAGCTGCTATTCAGAGGGTGGTGTTGGTAAGAGCTGGTAGTCATAGGGTGGTGTTGGTAAGAGCTGCTATTCAGAGGGTGGTGTTGGTAAGAGCTGGTAGTCATAGGGTGGTGTTGGTAAGAGCTGCTATTCAGAGGGTGGTGTTGGTAAGAGCTGGTAGTCATAGGGTGGTGTTGGTAAGAGCTGCTATTCAGAGGGTGGTGTTGGTAAGAGCTGCTATTCAGAGGGTGGTGTTGGTAAGAGCTGCTATTCAGAGGGTGGTGTTGGTAAGAGCTGCTATTCAGAGGGTGGTGTTGGTAAGAGCTGCTATTCAGAGGGTGGTGTTGGTAAGAGCTGGTAGTCATAGGGTGGTGTTGGTAAGAGCTGCTATTCAGAGGGTGGTGTTGGTAAGAGCTGGTAGTCATAGGGTGGTGTTGGTAAGAGCTTTCCCTCCAGACCTGTGTTCTATCAATAACAAGGTGTTTAGCCAGGCTTGTTATGCCTGAGACTAAATACCAGACATGTCCCATCTTTATGATTCCACAAGTAAGAGCCTGAAGCTGGAACGCGTAAGAGAGGGGAGGGAAAGGGGGGGATACCCAGTCAGTTGTACAACTGAATGCATTCAACTGAAATGTGTCTTGCGCATTTATCCCTCTGAATCAGAGAGGTGCGGGGGGCTGCCTTAATCGACATCCACGTCGTCGGTGCCCAGGGAAACAGTGGGTTAACTGACTTGCTCAGGGGCAGAACAACAGATGTTTACATTGTCAGCTCGGGGATTCAATCCAGCAACCTTTCGGTTACTGGCCCAATGCTCTAACCACTAGGCTAGTGTTATGCCTCCATGATGAGTTCATTCCTGAAGCTGAGGGAGGGTAAGGCTGGTCAACAGTAGAGCTCAATGATCCCTGGTCAACAGTAGAGCTCAATGATCCCTGGTCAACAGTAGAGCTCAATGATCCCTGGTCAACAGTAGAGCTCTATGATCCCTGGTCAAAAGTAGAGCCCTATGGGCCCTGGTCAACAGTAGAACTCTATGATCCCTGGTCAACAGTAGAGCTCTATGGGCCCTGGTCAACAGTAGAGCTCTATGGGCCCTGGTCAACAGTAGAGCCCTATGATCCCTGGCCAACAGTAGAGCCCTATGATCCCTGGTCAACAGTAGAGCCCTATGATTCCTGGTCAACAGTAGAGCCCTATGATCCCTGGTCACAGTAGAGCCCTATGATCCCTGGCCAACAGTAGAGCCCTATGATCCCTGGTCAACAGTAGAGCCCTATGATCCCTGGTCGACAGTAGAGCCCTATGATCCCTGGCCAACAGTAGAGCCCTATGATCCCTGGTCAACAGTAGAACTCTATGATCCCTGGCCAACAGTAGAGCTCTATGATCCCTGGTCAAAAGTAGAGCCCTATGGGCCCTGGTCTAAAGTAGAGCCCTATGGGCCCTAGTCTAAAGTAGGGCACTAAACAGGGAATATGGAGCCATTTGGGACGTATCCTAAGTGTTATTCACTTCACCCAGGCTCAAACTACACTCCTCCTCCTCCCTTTCTGTTTGAGCAACATGGTAACTGTTGGCAACATGGTAACTGTCGGCAACACGGTAACTGTCGGCAACACGGTAACTGTTGGCAACATGGTAACTGTCGGCAACATGGTAACTGTCGGCAACATGGTAACTGTCGGCAACACGGTAACTGTCGGCAACATGGTAACTGTCGGCAACACGGTAACTGTCGGCAACACGGTAACTGTCGGCAACACGGTAACTGTCGGCAACATGGTAACTGGTATCTGTGAAGGGAACATTAACGCATACTGTAATAGGGTGCAGGTGGAGTTCAAGTCAAAAGAGTGATGTGGTCTAATAATTGAAGATAGGTACTGGACAGGCTGACTAATGTTCCTGGCGAGACACAACACAACAGACCAGGTGGACGGTAGCCTCAGGAAGTAGCAATGCACCAGCTGGGGGAGGCAGGTAGCACAGAGGCTGGGTGCACCAGTTGGGGGGAGGCAGGTAGCACGGAGGCTGGGTGCACCAGTTGGGGGAGGCAGGTAGCATGGAGGCTGGGTGCACCAGCTGGGTGGAGGCAGGTAGCACGGAGGCTGGACTGGGTGTACCAGTTGGGGGAGGGCAGGTAGCACGGAGGCTGGACTGGGTGTACCAGTTGGGGGAGGCAGGTAGCACGGAGGCTGGACTGGTTGTATCAGCTGGGATAGGCAGGTAGCACGGAGGCTGGGTGCACCAGTTGGGGAGACAGGTAGCACGGAGGCTGGGTGCTCCAGTTGGGGGAGGCAGGTAGCATGGAGGCTGGGTGTACCAGCTGGTGGAGGCAGGTAGCACGGAGGCTGGGTGTACCAGCTGGGGGAGGCAGGTAGCATGGAGGCTGGGTGCACCAGCTGGTGGAGGCAGGTAGCATGGAGGCTGGACTGGGTGTACCAGTTGGGGGAGGCAGGTAGCACGGAAGTTGGGTGCACAAGTTGGGGGAGGCAGGTAGCATGGAGTCTGGGTGTACCAGCTGGTGGAGGCAGGTAGCATGGAGGCTGGGTGTACCAGCTGGGGAGGCAGGTAGCACGGAGGCTGGGTGCACCAGCTGGGGAGGCAGGTAGCATGGAGGTTGGACTGGGTGTACCAGCTGGGGGGAGGTAGGTAGCACAGAGGCTGGGTGTACCAGCTGGGGGAGGCAGGTAGCACGGAGGCTGGGTGTACCAGCTGGGTGGAGGCAGGTAGCACGGAGGCTGGGTGTACCAGCTGGGTGGAGGCAGGTAGCATGGAGGCTGGGTGTACCAGCTGGGTGGAGGCAGGTAGCATGGAGGCTGGACTGGGTGTACCAGCTGGGTGGAGGCAGGTAGCATGGAGGCTGGGTGTACCAGCTGGGTGGAGGCAGGTAGCATGGAGGCTGGGTGTACCAGCTGGGTGGAGGCAGGTAGCATGGAGGCTGGGTGTACCAGCTGGGGGAGGCAGGTAGCATGGAGGCTGGGTGCACCAGCTGGTGGAGGCAGGTAGCATGGAGGCTGGACTGGGTGTACCAGTTGGGGGAGGCAGGTAGCACGGAAGTTGGGTGCACAAGTTGGGGGAGGCAGGTAGCATGGAGTCTGGGTGTACCAGCTGGTGGAGGCAGGTAGCATGGAGGCTGGGTGTACCAGCTGGGGAGGCAGGTAGCACGGAGGCTGGGTGCACCAGCTGGGGGAGGCAGGTAGCATGGAGGTTGGACTGGGTGTACCAGCTGGGGGAGGTAGGTAGCACAGAGGCTGGGTGTACCAGCTGGGGGAGGCAGGTAGCACGGAGGCTGGGTGTACCAGCTGGGTGGAGGCAGGTAGCACAGAGGCTGGGTGTACCAGCTGGGTGGAGGCAGGTAGCACGGAGGCTGGGTGTACCAGCTGGGTGGAGGCAGGTAGCATGGAGGCTGGACTGGGTGTACCAGCTGGGTGGATGCAGGTAGCATGGAGGCTGGGTGTACCAGCTGGGTGGAGGCAGGTAGCATGGAGGCTGGGTGTACCAGCTGGGTGGAGGCAGGTAGCATGGAGGCTGGGTGTACCAGCTGGGTGGAGGCAGGTAGCATGGAGGCTGGGTGTACCAGCTGGGGAGGCAGGTAGCACGGAGGCTGGGTGCACCAGCTGGGGGAGGCAGGTAGCATGGAGGCTGGACTGGGTGTACCAGCTGGGTGGAGGCAGGTAGCATGGAGGCTCGGTGCTCCAGCTGGGGGAGGCAGGTAGCACGGAGGCTGGACTGGTTGTACCAGCTGGGTGGAGGCAGGTAGCATGGAGGCTGGACTGGGTGTACCAGTTGGGGGAGGCAGGTAACTACTGTCAAGACATTTGTCTTATTTCTGTTCAGCCAACTGTTATTGAACTGACTGTCTGGCTGGCTAACTAACTGACTGACTGACTGTCTGGCTGGCTAACTGGCTGGCTGGCTGGCTAACTGGCTGGCTGGATGGCTGGCAAACTGACTGTCTGGCTGGCTAACTGACTGGCTGGCTGGCTGGCTAACTGACTGTCTGGCGTGTAACGGGGTAGAGCAGCATTTGGGCGTGTTGGGCAGAGAGTATTTAATGGTAGCCATGGGTGCTAGGGCGTGGATGGAGATAAAGGTACAATAAATGGATTTGACTCCGCTGTCAAGACATTTGTTTAATTTCTGTTCCAAAATGTGAAAAGAAAATACCCAATGACATCAGTGTAGCTGTGCTTCAGCACGTCTAGGAAGCCATTTCTGTTTGAATAAATTCCTCCTAACTGAGATCTAATCAGACCCAGCCTTCAGCCCAGTGCCCACAGACCCAGCCTTCAGCCCAGTGCCCTAAGACCCAGCCTTCAGCCCAGTGCCCTAAGACCCAGCCTTCAGCCCAGTGCCCTAAGACCCAGCCTTCAGCCCAGTGCCCTCAGACCCAGCCTTCAGCCCAGTGCCCTAAGACCCAGCCTTCAGCCCAGTGCCCTAATACCCAGCCTTCAGCCCAGTGCCCTAAGACCCAGCCTTCAGCCCAGTGCCCTAAGACCAGCCTTCAGCCCAGTGCCCACAGACCCAGCCTTCAGCCCAGTGCCCACCGACCCAGCCTTCGGCCCAGTGCCCACAGACCCAGCCTTCGGCCCAGTGCCCACAGACCCAGCCTTCGGCCAAGTGCCCACCGACCCAGCCTTCAGCCCAGTGCCCACCGACCCAGCCTTCGGCCCAGTGCCCACAGACCCAGCCTTCAGCCCATCGGCCCAGTGCCCACAGACCCAGCCTTCGGCCCAGTGCCCACAGACCCAGCCTTCAGCCCAGTGCCCACCGACCCAGCCTTCGGCCCAGTGCCCACAGACCCAGCCTTCGGCCCAGTGCCCACAGACCCAGCCCTGGAAAAACACTTTCAGCTTTGAGCCTGTTCCTTTACCATACCACTGCATCGTAAACCTCAAGCTGCCATCACTAAATCGTACTGAAAAAGTTGCTGCTGGCGATTTGCGAAAGCAGCATAAATATCTGATTTGTCTGTGTCTGCCGGGCAGTATAGATTACTGCTGGGAAAGGGGGATGAACTATGAAGAACAAAGTCAAAGACACTCATATACAACCAAACTCCTTAGGAAGGATTTGGGGTGTAGTGACCCCAGGGGGATGACATGTCATGTAAGACTCCTTGAGTCTGTACCTCCTCATCCAGTCAGAATGGGAGACTACACGATCATCCGGCTGTACATGGGGAGACATGTACTTTACTTTCCTCTCTTCATAATATTATCAAGTGCAAGAGGGAACAAGCAGGCTGGATTCCAACTATATGATTTATGGACAAAGCGCTTAGCTTAGCTCTATCCCTCCCCTCTCTCCATTGCTCCTCTCTCTCTCTCCTGCATAATCAACCTTCAGCACAACAAGCCACAAATATAGATTCCTTTCAACACACGCACAAGAACACACACTCAACCACCGCTATCTAAATCTGTCAAGAACAAACACTAAGCCACTGCTAGTAAAACCTGTCAAGAAGGAAAGATGCAGTATAATTGGTTCACGAGTGTTGCTGTAACACAGTAATAAGTTCCCTCTTCATCTTCTGTTGGCTTCGCAGCACGCTGAGGGTGTAGAAGGCAACACCCAGCTTAAAGATAGAGATCCTATTCAAAGTTAAACTGCCACTCCCTACAATCAAATATGGCACCGACAGAGATGGTCGCCTTGCTTCGCGTTCTTAGGAAACTATGCAGTATTTTGTTTTTTTAATGTATTATTTCTTACACTGTTACCCCAGTAAATCTTAAGTCTTATTACATAGAGCCGGGAAGAACTATTGGATATAAGAGTGATGTCAACTGACCAACATTACGATAAGGAATACGACTTTCCCAAAGCAGATCCTCTTTTCGAACCACCACCCAGGAAAAAGGATCTAATCCCCAGTAGCAGACGCAAAACAAAGGCGCCGCAGAAGGGGCAGAGGGAGTGGCCTTCTGGTCAGGCTCCGTAGACGTGCACATCGCTCTCAAGAATACTACTTGCCAATGTCCCATCTCCTGAGAACAAGGTAGACGAAATTAGAGCCAAGGGTTGCCTTCCAGAGAGGCATCAGAGATTGTAATATTCTCTGTTTCACGGAAACATGGCTCTCTCGGGATTTGTTGTCGAAATCGGTTCAGCCACCGGGCTTCTCCATTCATGGCGCTGACAGAGATAAACACCTCACTGGGAAGAGGAAGGGTGGGGGTGTATGCTTCATGATTAACAACTCATGGTGTAATCATAACAACATACGGGAACTCAAGTCGTTCTGCTCACCCGACTTAGATTTCCTTACAATCAAATGCCAGCCATTTTACCTACCAAGAGAATTCTCGTCAGTTATAGTCACAGATGTGTACATTCCCCCTCAAGCGAACACCAAGACGGCCCTCAAGGAACTTCACTGGACTCTAAACTGGAAACCATATATCTGGAGGCTGCATTTATTGTAGCTGGGGATTTTAACAAAGCAAATTTGAGAACAAGGCTACCTAAATTCTATCAGCATATTGATTGCAAGACTCGCAGGGCTAATACTCTCGATCACTGCTACTCTAACTTCTGTGACGCATACAAAGCCCTCCCCCGCCCTCCCTTCAGCAAATCCGACCACGTCGCCATCTTGCTCGTTCCGTCTTATAGGCAGAACCTCAAACAGGATGTACCAGTGACGAGAACCATTCACCACTGGTCTGATCAATCGGAATCCATGCTTCAAGATTGTTTTGATGACGCGGACTGGAATATGTTCCGGTCAGCCTCAGAGAACAACATTGACCTATACGCTGACTGACGGTGAGTGAGTTTATAAGGTATTGCATTGGAGATGTTGTACCCACTGTGACTATTGAAACCTACCCTAACCAGAAACCGTGGATGGATGGCGGCATTCGCACAAAACTGAAAATGCGATCCACCGCATTTAACCATGGAAAGAGGTCTGGAAATATAGCTAAATATAAACAGTATAGTTATTCCCTCCGCAAGGCAATCAAACAAGCGAAATGTCAGTACAGGGACAAGGTGGACACGAGACGTATGTGGCAGGGTATACAGGAAATCACGAACTACAAAAACAAAAACAGCCACGTCACAGACACCAAAGTCACGCTTCCAGACAAACTAAACACCTTCTTTGCACGTTTTGAGGATAATACAGTGCCACCGTCACGCTAACAAGGATTACGGCCCCCCTCCTCTCCTTCTCCGTGGCCATTTAAACGTGTTAACCCTCGGAAGGCTGCTGATCCAGACAGCATCCCTAGCCGTGTCCTCAGGGCATGCGCAGACCAGCTGGCTGGTGTGTTTACGGACATATTCAATCTCTCTCCCTATTCCAGTCTGTTGTCCCCACTTGCTTCAAGATGGCTACCATTTTTCCCATACCCAAGAAAACAAAGATAACTGAACTAAATTACTATCGTTACTTCTGTCATCATGAGGTGCTTTGATCATATCACCGCCACCATACCGGCCACCCTAGACCCACTTCAGTTTGCATACCGCCCCAAAAGGTCCATATAAATACTTATTTTCCACCGTAATTTGCAAATAAATTCATTAAAAATAGTTGAAGTGTACCTATGATGAAAATTACAGGCCTCTCTCATCTTTTTAAGTGGGAGAACTTGCACAATTGGTGGCTGACTCAATACGTTTTTGCCCCACTGTATGTAAGAATGCTGTTCATTGACTCTGCATTCAACACCATAGTAACCTCCAAGCTCATCATCAAGCTGGAGGCCCTGGGTCTCAACCCCGCCCTGTGAAACTGGGTCCTGGACTTTCTGATGGGCTGCCCCCAGGTGGTGAAGGTCGGAAACAACATCTCCACTTTGCTGACCCTCAACACTGGTGGCCCCACAAGGGTGTGTGCTCAGCCCTCTCCTGTACTATGTGTTCACCCGCGACTGTTTGGCCATGCACGCCTCCAACTCAATCATCAAGTTTGCAGACGACACAACAGTAGTGGGCCTGATCACCAACAACGACAAGACAGCCTACAGGGAGGAGGTGAGGGCACTAGGAGTGTGGTGGCAGGAAAACAACCTTGCACTCAATGTCAACAAAACAAAGAAGATGATTGTGGACTTCAGGAAACAGCAGAGGGAGCACCTCGATGGGACCGCAGTGGAGAAGGTGGAACGTTTTAAGTTTCTGGGTGTACACATCACAGACAAACTGAGACAGTGTGGTGAAGAAGGTGCAACAGCACCTCTGCAACCTCAGGAGGCTGAAGAAACTTGGCTTGTCACCCAAAACCCTGACAAACTTTTACAGATGCACTGTCGGGCAGTGTCACAGCCTGGTACAGCAACTGCACCGCCCTCAACCGTCAGGCTCTCCAGAGGGCGGTGCGGTCTGCACAACGCATCACCGAGGGCAGCCTGGTACAGCAACTGCACCGCCCTCAACCGCCAGGCTCTCCAGAGGGCGGTGCGGTCTGCACAACGCATCACCGAGGGCAAACTACCTGCCCTCCATGACACATACAGCACCTGATGTCACAGGAAGGCCAAAAAGATCATCAAGGACAACAACCACCCGAGCCACTGCCTGTTCACCCCGCTACCATCCAGAAGGCGAGGTCAGTACAGGTGCAAAACTCGGACCGAGAGATTGAAAAACAGCTTCTTTCTCAAGGCCATCAGACTGTTAAACAGCCATCACTAACTCAGCAAGGTTGCTGCCTACACTGAGACCCAATCACTAACTCAGAGAGGCTGCTGCCTACACTGAGACCCAATCACTAACTCAGAGAGGCTGCTGCCTACACTGAGACCCAATCACTAACTCAGAGAGGCTGCTGCCTACACTGAGACCCAATCACTAACTCAGAGAGGCTGCTGCCTACACTGAGACCCAATCACTAACTCAGAGAGGCTGCTGCCTACACTGAGACCCAATCACTAACTCAGAGAGGCTGCTGCCTACACTGAGACCCAATCACTAACTCAGAGAGGCTGCTGCCTACACTGAGACCCAATCACTAACTCAGAGAGGCTGCTGCCTACACTGAGACCCAATCACTAACTCAGAGAGGCTGCTGCCTACACTGAGACCCAATCACTAACTCAGAGAGGCTGCTGCCTACACTGAGACCCAATCACTAACTCAGAGAGGCTGCTGCCTACACTGAGACCCAATCACTAACTCAGAGAGGCTGCTGCCTACACTGAGACCCAATCACTAACTCAGAGAGGCTGCTGCCTACACTGAGACCCAATCACTAACTCAGAGAGGCTGCTGCCTACACTGAGACCCAATCACTAACTCAGAGAGGCTGCTGCCTACACTGAGACCCAATCACTAACTCAGAGAGGCTGCTGCCTACATTGAGACCCAATCACTAACTCAGAGAGGCTGCTGCCTACACTGAGACCTAATCACTGGACACTCAAAAAGGGATCACTAGTCACTTTAAACAATACCACTTTAATAATGTTTACATATCTTACATTACTCATATCACATGTATATACTCTATACCATCTACTGCACCTTGCCCATGCTGCTCGGCCATCGCTCATCCATATACTTACATGTACATATTCTCATTCACCCCTTTAGATTTGTGTGTATTAGGTAGTTGTTGGGGGAATTGTTAGATTACTTGTTGGTTATTACTGCATGGTCGGAACTAGAAGCACAAGCATTTCGCTACACTCACATTAACATCTGCTAACCATGTGTATGTGACCAATAACATTTGATTTGATTTGACCTTGTAAAACATAGGACAGCCTAGAGTAGACAGAGAAACACAGGGGTAGCCTAGAGTGGACAGAGAGACACAGGGGTAGCCTAGAGTAGACAGAGAAACACAGGGGTAGCCTAGAGTGGACAGAGAGACACAGGGGTAGCCTAGAGTGGACAGAGAGACACAGGGGTAGCCTAGAGTAGACAGAGAAACACAGGGGTAGCCCAGAGTGGACAGAGAGACACAGGGTAGCCTAGAGAGGACAGAGAGACACAGGGGTAGCCTAGAGAGGACAGAGAGAGAAACACAGGGGTAGCCTAGAGTGACAGAAAGACACAGGGGTAGCCTAGAGTGGACAGAGAGACACAGGGGTAGCCTAGAGCCTAGACAGAGAACACAGGGGTAGCCTAGAGTGGACAGAGAGACACAGGGGTAGCCTAGAGAGGACAGAGAGACACAGGGGTAGCCTAGAGAGGACAGAGAGAGAAACACAGGTGTAGCCTAGAGTAGACAGAGAGAAACAGGGGTAGCCTAGAGAGGACAGAGAGACACAGGGGTAGCCTAGAGAGGACAGAGAGAGAAACACAGGGGTAGCCTAGAGTGGACAGAGATACACAGGGGTAGCCTAAAGAGGACAGAGAGACACAGGGGTAGCCTAGAGAGGAAAGAGAGAGAGACAGGGGTAGCCTAGAGAGGACAGAGAGAGAAACACAGGGGTAGCCTAGAGAGGACAGAGAGAGAAACACAGGGGTAGCCTAGCCACAGGGGTAGCCTAGAGACAGGGTAGCCTAGAGGACAGAGAGACACAGGGGTAGCCT
>NC_056436.1:4086009-4127420 GCF_018296145.1 Oncorhynchus tshawytscha | reverse complement strand
GGGGTAGCCTAGAGTAGACAGAGAGACACAGGGGTAGCCTAGAGAGGACAGAGAGAGAAACACAGGGGTAGCCTAGAGTGGACAGAGATACACAGGGGTAGCCTAAAGAGGACAGAGAGACACAGGGGTAGCCTAGAGAGGAAAGAGAGAGACACATGGGTAGCCTAGAGAGGACAGAGAGAGAAACACAGGGGTAGCCTAGAGAGGACAGAGAGAAAACACAGGGGTAGCCTAGAGAGGACAGAGAGACACAGGGTAGCCTAGAGTAGACAGAGAGACACAGGGGTAGCCTAGAGTAGACAGAGAGACACAGGGGTAGCCTAGAGTGGACAGAGAGACACAGGGGTAGCCTAGAGAGGACAGAGAGACACAGGGGTAGCCTAGAGTGGACGGAGATAGAAACACAGGGGTAGCCTAGAGAGGACAGAGAGAGAAACACAGGGGTAGCCTAGAGAGGACAGAGAGACACAGGGGTAGCCTAGAGTAGACAGAGAGAAAACACAGGGATAGCCTAGAGAGGACAGAGAGACACAGGGTTAGCCTAGAGAGGACATAGAGACACAGGGGTAGCTTAGAGAGGACAGAGAGAGAAACACAGGGGTAGCCTAGAGTGGACAGAGAGAGAAAACACAGGGGTAGCCTAGAGAGGACAGAGAGACACAGGGGTAGCCTAGAGAGGACAGAGAGACACAGGGGTAGCCTAGAGAGGACAGAGAGACACAGGGGTAGCCTAGAGAGGACAGAGAGACACAGGGGTAGCCTAGAGAGGACAGAGAGACACAGGGGTAGCCTAGAGTGGACAGAGAGACACAGGGGTAGCCTAGAGAGGACAGAGAGACACAGGGGTAGCCTAGAGAGGACAGAGAGACACAGGGGTAGCCTAGAGAGGACAGAGAGACACAGGGGTAGCCTAGAGAGGACAGAGAGACACAGGGGTAGCCTAGAGTAGACAGAGAAACACAGGGTAGCCTAGAGTGGACAGAGAGAGAAACACAGGGGTAGTCTAGAGAGGACAGAGAGACACAGGGGTAGCCTAGAGAGGACAGAGAGACACAGGGGTAGCCTAGAGAGGACAGAGAGACACAGGGGTAGCCTAGAGAGGACAGAGAGACACAGGGGTAGCCTAGAGAGGACAGAGAGACACAGGGGTAGCCTAGAGAGGACAGAGAGACACAGGGGTAGCCTAGAGAGGACAGAGAGACACAGGGGTAGCCTAGAGTGGACAGAGAGACACAGGGGTAGCCTAGAGAGGACAGAGAGACACAGGGGTAGCCTAGAGAGGACAGAGAGACACAGGGGTAGCCTAGAGAGGACAGAGAGACACAGGGGTAGCCTAGAGAGGACAGAGAAACACAGGGTAGCCTAGAGTGGACAGAGAGAGAAACACAGGGGTAGCCTAGAGTAGACAGAGAAACACAGGGTAGCCTAGAGTGGACAGAGAGAGAAACACAGGGGTAGTCTAGAGAGGACAGAGAGACACAGGGGTAGCCTAGAGAGGACAGAGAGACACAGGGGTAGCCTAGAGAGGACAGAGAGACACAGGGGTAGCCTAGAGAGGACAGAGAGACACAGGGGTAGCCTAGAGAGGACAGAGAGAGAAACACAGGGGTAGCCTAGCGTAGACAGAGAAACACAGGGTCGCCTAGAGTGGACAGAGAGAAACACAGGACAGAGAGACAGAAACACAGGGGTAGCCTAGAGAGGACAGAGACACAGGGGTAGCCTAGAGAGGACAGAGAGACACAGGGGTAGCCTAGAGAGGACAGAGAGACACAGGGGTAGCCTAGAGAGGACAGAGAGACACAGGGGTAGCCTAGAGAGGACAGAGAGACACAGGGGTAGCCTAGAGTGGACAGAGACACAGGGGTAGCCTAGAGTGGACAGGGGGTAGCCTAGAGAGGACAGAGAGACACAGGGGTAGCCTAGAGAGGACAGAGAGACACAGGGGTAGCCTAGAGAGGACAGAGAGACACAGGGGTAGCCTAGAGAGGACAGAGAGACACAGGGGTAGCCTAGAGAGGACAGAGAGAGAAACACAGGGGTAGCCTAGCGTAGACAGAGAAACACAGGGTCGCCTAGAGTGGACAGAGAGAGAAACACAGGGGTAGCCTAGAGAGGACAGAGAGACACAGGGGTAGCCTAGAGAGGACAGAGAGACACAGGGGTAGCCTAGAGAGGACAGAGAGACACAGGGGTAGCCTAGAGGGACAGAGAGACACAGGGGTAGCCTAGAGAGGACAGAGAGACACAGGGGTAGCCTAGAGTGGACAGAGAGACACAGGGGTAGCCTAGAGTGGACAGAGAGACACAGGGGTAGCCTAGAGAGGACAGAGAGACACAGGGGTAGCCTAGAGAGGACAGAGAGACACAGGGGTAGCCTAGAGAGGACAGAGAGACACAGGGGTAGCCTAGAGAGGACAGAGAGACACAGGGTAGCCTAGAGAGGACAGAGAGACACAGGGGTAGCCTAGAGAGGACAGAGAGACACAGGGATAGCCTAGAGAGGACAGAGAGAGAGACACAGGGGTAGCCTAGAGAGGACAGAGAGAGAAACACAGGAATAGCCTAGAGAGGACAGAGAGACACAGGGGTAGCCTAGAGAGGACAGAGAGACACAGGGGTAGCCTAGAGAGGACAGAGAGACACAGGGTAGCCTAGAGTGGACAGAGAGACACAGGGGTAGCCTAGAGTGGACAGAGAGACACAGGGGTAGCCTAGAGAGGACATAGAGACACAGGGGTAGCCTAGAGAGGACAGAGAGACACAGGGGTAGCCTAGAGAGGACAGAGAGACACAGGGGTAGCCTAGAGAGGACAGAGAGACACAGGGGTAGCCTAGAGAGGACAGAGAGAGAAACACAGGGGTAGCCTAGCGTAGACAGAGAAACACAGGGTCGCCTAGAGTGGACAGAGAGAGAAACACAGGGGTAGCCTAGAGAGGACAGAGAGACACAGGGGTAGCCTAGAGAGGACAGAGAGACACAGGGGTAGCCTAGAGAGGACAGAGAGACACAGGGGTAGCCTAGAGAGGACAGAGAGACACAGGGGTAGCCTAGAGAGGACAGAGAGACACAGGGGTAGCCTAGAGTGGACAGAGAGACACAGGGGTAGCCTAGAGTGGACAGAGAGACACAGGGGTAGCCTAGAGAGGACAGAGAGACACAGGGTAGCCTAGAGAGGACAGAGAGACACAGGGGTAGCCTAGAGAGGACAGAGAGACACAGGGGTAGCCTAGAGAGGACAGAGAGACACAGGGGTAGCCTAGAGAGGACAGAGAGACACAGGGGTAGCCTAGAGAGGACAGAGAGACACAGGGGTAGCCTAGAGAGGACAGAGAGAGACACAGGGGTAGCCTAGAGAGGACAGAGAGAGAAACACAGGAATAGCCTAGAGAGGACAGAGAGAGAAACACAGGGGTAGCCTAGAGAGGACAGAGAGACACAGGGGTAGCCTAGAGTAGACAGAGACACAGGGGTAGCCTAGAGAGGACAGAGAGACACAGGGGTAGCCTAGAGGGACAGAGAGACACAGGGGTAGCCTAGAGAGGACAGAGAGACACAGGGGTAGCCTAGAGAGGACAGAGAGACACAGGGGTAGCCTAGAGAGGACAGAGAGACACAGGGGTAGCCTAGAGAGGACAGAGAGACACAGGGGTAGCCTAGAGTGGACAGAGAGACACAGGGGTAGCCTAGAGTGGACAGAGAGACACAGGGGTAGCCTAGAGAGGACAGAGAGACACAGGGGTAGCCTAGAGAGGACAGAGAGACACAGGGGTAGCCTAGAGAGGACAGAGAGACACAGGGGTAGCCTAGAGAGGACAGAGAGACACAGGGGTAGCCTAGAGAGGACAGAGAGAAAACACAGGGTAGCCTAGCGTAGACAGAGAAACACAGGGTCGCCTAGAGTGGACAGAGAGAGAAACACAGGGGTAGCCTAGAGAGGACAGAGAGACACAGGGGTAGCCTAGAGAGGACAGAGAGACACAGGGGTAGCCTAGAGAGGACAGAGAGACACAGGGGTAGCCTAGAGAGGACAGAGAGACACAGGGGTAGCCTAGAGAGGACAGAGAGACACAGGGGTAGCCTAGAGTGGACAGAGAGACACAGGGGTAGCCTAGAGTGGACAGAGAGACACAGGGGTAGCCTAGAGAGGACAGAGAGACACAGGGGTAGCCTAGAGAGGACAGAGAGACACAGGGGTAGCCTAGAGAGGACAGAGAGACACAGGGGTAGCCTAGAGAGGACAGAGAGACACAGGGGTAGCCTAGAGAGGACAGAGAGACACAGGGGTAGCCTAGAGAGGACAGAGAGACACAGGGGTAGCCTAGAGAGGACAGAGAGAGAGACACAGGGGTAGCCTAGAGTGGACGGAGATAGAAACACAGGGGTAGCCTAGAGAGGACAGAGAGAGAAACACAGGGGTATCCTAGAGAGGACAGAGAGACACAGGGGTAGCCTAGAGTAGACAGAGAGAGAAACACAGGGGTAGCCTAGAAAGGACAGAGAGACACAGGGGTAGCCTAGAGAGGACAGAGAGACACAGGGGTAGCCTAGAGTGGACAGAGAGAGAAACACAGGGGTAGCCTAGAGAGGACAGAGAGACACAGGGTAGCCTAGAGAGGACAGAGAGACACAGGGGTAGCCTAGAGAGGACAGAGAGAGAAACACAGGGTAGCCTAGAGAGGACACAGAGAGAAACACAGGGTAGCCTAGAGTAGACAGAGAAACACAGGGTAGCCTAGAGTGGAAAGCGAGAGAAACACAGGGGTAGCCTAGAGTAGACAGAGAAACACAGGGTAGCCTAGAGTGGACAGAGAGAGAAACACAGGGGTAGCCTAGAGAGGACAGAGAGACACAGGGGTAGCCTAGAGAGGACAGAGAGACACAGGGGTAGCCTAGAGAGGACAGAGAGACACAGGGGTAGCCTAGAGAGGACAGAGAGACACAGGGGTAGCCTAGAGAGGACAGAGAGACACAGGGGTAGCCTAGAGTGGACAGAGAGACACAGGGTAGCCTAGAGAGTACAGAGAGACACAGGGGTAGCCTAGAGAGGACAGAGAGACACAGGGGTAGCCTAGAGAGGACAGAGACACAGGGGTAGCCTAGAGAGGACAGAGAGACACAGGGGTAGCCTAGAGAGGACAGAGAGACACAGGGGTAGCCTAGAGAGGACAGAGAGACACAGGGGTAGCCAGGAGAGGACAGAGAGACACAGGGGTAGCCTAGAGAGGACAGAGAGACACAGGGGTCGCCTAGAGAGGACAGAGAGACACAGGGGTAGCCTAGAGAGGACAGAGAAACACAGGGTAGCCTAGAGTGGACAGAGAGAGAAACACAGGGGTAGCCTAGAGTAGACAGAGAAACACAGGGTAGCCTAGAGTGGACAGAGAGAGAAACACAGGGGTAGCCTAGAGAGGACAGAGAGACACAGGGGTAGCCTAGAGAGGACAGAGAGACACAGGGGTAGCCTAGAGAGGACAGCGAGACACAGGGGTAGCCTAGAGAGGACAGAGAGACACAGGGGTAGCCTAGAGAGGACAGAGAGACACAGGGGTAGCCTAGAGTGGACAGAGAGACACAGGGGTAGCCTAGAGAGGACAGAGAGACACAGGGGTAGCCTAGAGAGGACAGAGAGACACAGGGGTAGCCTAGAGAGGACAGAGAGACACAGGGGTAGCCTAGAGAGGACAGAGAGACACAGGGGTAGCCTAGAGAGGACAGAGAGACACAGGGTAGCCTAGAGAGGACAGAGAGACACAGGGGTAGCCTAGAGTAGACAGAGAAACACAGGGGTAGCCTAGAGAGGACAGAGAGATACAGGGGTAGCCTAGAGAGGACAGAGAGAGAGACACAGGGGTAGCCTAAAGAGGACAGAGAGAGAGATACAGGGGTAGCCTAGAGAGGACAGAGAGACACAGGGGTAGCCTAGAGAGGACAGAGAGAGACACAGGGGTAGCCTAGAGAGGACAGAGAGACACAGGGGTAGCCTAGAGAGGACAGAGAGACACAGGGGTAGCCTAGAGAGGACAGAGAGACACAGGGTAGCCTAGAGAGGACAGAGAGACACAGGGGTAGCCTAGAGTAGACAGAGAAACACAGGGGTAGCCTAGAGAGGACAGAGAGATACAGGGGTAGCCTAGAGAGGACAGAGAGAGACACAGGGGTAGCCTAAAGAGGACAGAGAGAGAGATACAGGGGTAGCCTAGAGAGGACAGAGAGACACAGGGGTAGCCTAGAGAGGACAGAGAGAGAGACACAGGGGTAGCCTAGAGAGGACAGAGAGACACAGGGTAGCCTAGAGAGGACAGAGAGACACAGGGGTAGCCTAGAGAGGACAGAGAGACACAGGGGTAGCCTAGAGTGGACAGAGAAACACATGGGTAGCCTGGAGTGGACAGAGGGACACAGGGGTAGCCTAGAGAGGACAGAGAGACACAGGGGTAGCCTAGAGAGGACAGAGAGACACAGGGGTAGCCTAGAGAGGACAGAGACACAGGGGTAGCCTAGAGAGGACAGAGAGACACAGGGGTAGCCTAGAGAGGACAGAGAGACACAGGGGTAGCCTAGAGAGGACAGAGAGACACAGGGGTAGCCTAGAGAGGACAGAGAGACACAGGGGTAGCCTAGAGAGGACAGAGAGAGAAACACAGGGGTAGCCTAGAGTGGACAGAGAGACACAGGGGTAGCCTAGAGTGGACAGAGAGACACAGGGGTAGCCTAGAGTGGACAGAGAGACACAGGGGTAGCCTAGAGAGGACAGAGAGACACAGGGGTAGCCTAGAGTGGACAGAGAAACACAGGGGTAGCCTAGAGTGGACAGAGAGACACAGGGGTAGCCTAGAGAGGACAGAGAGACACAGGGGTAGCCTAGAGAGGACAGAGAGACACAGGGGTAGCCTAGAGAGGACAGAGAGACACAGGGGTAGCCTAGAGAGGACAGAGAGACACAGGGGTAGCCTAGAGAGGACAGAGAGACACAAGTGTAGCCTAGAGAGGACAGAGAGACACAGGGGTAGCCTAGAGAGGACAGAGAGAGAAACACAGGGGTAGCCTAGAGTGGACAGAGAGACACAGGGGTAGCCTAGAGTGGACAGAGAGACACAGGGGTAGCCTAGAGTGGACAGAGAGACACAGGGGTAGCCTAGAGAGGACAGAGAGACACAGGGGTAGCCTAGAGAGGACAGAGAGACACAGGGGTAGCCTAGAGAGGACAGAGAGACACAGGGGTAGCCTAGAGTGGACAGAGAAACACAGGGGTAGCCTAGAGTGGACAGAGAGACACAGGGGTAGCCTAGAGAGGACAGAGAGACACAGGGGTAGCCTAGAGGGGACAGAGAGACACAGGGGTAGCCTAGAGAGGACAGAGAGAGACACAGGGGTAGCCTAGAGAGGACAGAGAGACACAGGGGTAGCCTAGAGAGGACAGAGAGACACAGGGGTAGCCTAGAGAGGACAGAGAGACAGGAAAGAAAGAAACAACAACAAAGAACAACAACACTCTCTTACCTCTGGCTGACACATCTCCTGGTTCTCATGGTAACCCCACTCCCACAGCTCCGACTACATTCTCCATAGGGACTCCATTCCTCCCAGTAGTCCCCATTGGGCAGCTGGACATACACAACAACACATTATGGACTGTGTCCCAAATGGCACCCTATTCCCTACTGAGTGCACTACAACCAGGGCCCACGGGGCTTTATAGGAACACGATACTTTAGACCAGGGCCCACACTACTATCCTGTCATCTACCTCACCACTATCCTGTCATCTACCTCACTACTATCCTGTCATCTACCTCACCACTATCCTGTCATCTACCTCACCACTATCCTGTCACCACTCTCCAGTCATCTACCTCACCACTATCCTGTCATCTACCTCACCACTATCCTGTCATCTACCTCACCACTATCCTGTCATCTACCTCACTACTATCCTGTCATCTACCTCACCACTATCCTGTCATCTACCTCACCACTATCCTGTCATCTACCTCACCACTATCCTGTCACCACTATCCAGTCATCTACCTCACCACTATCCTGTCACCACTATCCAGTCATCTACCTCACCACTATCCTGTCATCTACCTCACCACTATCCTGTCACCACTATCCAGTCATCTACCTCACCACTATCCTGTCATCTACCTCACCACTATCCTGTCATCTACCTCACCACTATCCTGTCATCTACCTCACCACTATCCTGTCATCTACCTCACCACTATCCTGTCATCTACCTCACCACTATCCTGTCATCTACCTCACCACTATCCTGTCATCTACCTCACTACTATCCTGTCATCTACCTCACCACTATCCTGTCACCACTATCCAGTCATCTACCTCACTACTATCCTGTCATCTACCTCACCACTATCCTGTCATCTACCTCACCACTATCCTGTCATCTACCTCACCACTATCCTGTCATCTACCTCACCACTATCCTGTCATCTACCTCACCACTATCCTGTCACCACTATCCTGTCATCTACCTCACCACTATCCTGTCACCACTATCCTGTCATCTACCTCACCACTATCCTGTCATCTACCTCACCACTATCCTGTCATCTACCTCACTACTATCCTGTCATCTACCTCACCACCATCCTGTCATCTACCTCACCACTGTCCTGTCACCACTATCCTGTCACCACTATCCTGTCATCTACCTCACCACTATCCTGTCATCTACCTCACTACTATCCTGTCATCTACCTCACCACCATCCTGTCATCTACCTCACCACTATCCTGTCATCTACCTCACTACTATCCTGTCACCACTATCCTGTCATCTACCTCACCACTATCCTGTCATCTACCTCACCACCATCCTGTCATCTACCTCACTACTATCCTGTCACCACTATCCTGTCATCTACCTCACTACTATCCTGTCATCTACCTCACTACTATCCTGTCATCTACCTCACCACCATCCTGTCATCTACCTCACTACTATCCTGTCACCACTATCCTGTCACCACTATCCTGTCACCACTATCCTGTCATCTACCTCACCACTATCCTGTCATCTACCTCACTACTATCCTGTCATCTACCTCACCACCTTCCTGTCATCTACCTCACTACTATCCTGTCACCACTATCCTTTCATCTACCTCACCACTATCCTGTCATCCACCTCACCACTATCCTGTCACCACTATCCTGTCATCTACCTCACCACTATCCTGTCATCTACCTCACCACTATCCTGTCATCTACCTCACTACTATCCTGTCACCATTATCCTGTCATCTACCTCACTACTATCCTGTCACCACTATCCTGTCATCTACCTCACCACTATCCTGTCATCTACCTCACCACTATCCTGTCATCTACCTCACTACTATCCTGTCATCTACCTCACCACTATCCTGTCATCTACCTCACCACTATCCTGTCATCTACCTCACTACTATCCTGTCATCACTATCCTGTCATCTACCTCACCACTATCCTGTCATCTACCTCACCACTATCCTGTCATCTACCTCACCACTATCCTGTCATCTAACTCACCACTATCCTGTCATCCACCTCACCACTATCCTGTCATCTACCTCACCACTATCCTGTCATCTACCTCACCACTATCCTGTCATCAACCTCACCACTATCCTGTCATCTACCTCACCACTATCCTGTCATCTACCTCACCACTATCCTGTCATCTACCTCACCACTATCCTGTCATCTACCTCACCACTATCCTGTCATCTACCTCACCACTATCCTGTCATCTACCTCACCACTATCCTGTCATCTACCTCACCACTATCCTGTCATCTACCTCACCACTATCCTGTCATCTACCTCACCACTATCCTGTCACCACTATCCTGTCATCTACCTCACCACTATCCTGTCACCACTATCCTGTCATCTACCTCACCACTATCCTGTCATCTACCTCACCACTATCCTGTCATCTACCTCACTACTATCCTGTCATCTACCTCACCACCATCCTGTCATCTACCTCACCACTGTCCTGTCACCACTATCCTGTCACCACTATCCTGTCATCTACCTCACCACTATCCTGTCATCTACCTCACTACTATCCTGTCATCTACCTCACCACCATCCTGTCATCTACCTCACCACTATCCTGTCATCTACCTCACTACTATCCTGTCACCACTATCCTGTCATCTACCTCACCACTATCCTGTCATCTACCTCACCACCATCCTGTCATCTACCTCACTACTATCCTGTCACCACTATCCTGTCATCTACCTCACTACTATCCTGTCATCTACCTCACTACTATCCTGTCATCTACCTCACCACCATCCTGTCATCTACCTCACTACTATCCTGTCACCACTATCCTGTCACCACTATCCTGTCACCACTATCCTGTCATCTACCTCACCACTATCCTGTCATCTACCTCACTACTATCCTGTCATCTACCTCACCACCTTCCTGTCATCTACCTCACTACTATCCTGTCACCACTATCCTTTCATCTACCTCACCACTATCCTGTCATCCACCTCACCACTATCCTGTCACCACTATCCTGTCATCTACCTCACCACTATCCTGTCATCTACCTCACCACTATCCTGTCATCTACCTCACTACTATCCTGTCACCATTATCCTGTCATCTACCTCACTACTATCCTGTCACCACTATCCTGTCATCTACCTCACCACTATCCTGTCATCTACCTCACCACTATCCTGTCATCTACCTCACTACTATCCTGTCATCTACCTCACCACTATCCTGTCATCTACCTCACCACTATCCTGTCATCTACCTCACTACTATCCTGTCATCACTATCCTGTCATCTACCTCACCACTATCCTGTCATCTACCTCACCACTATCCTGTCATCTACCTCACCACTATCCTGTCATCTAACTCACCACTATCCTGTCATCCACCTCACCACTATCCTGTCATCTACCTCACCACTATCCTGTCATCTACCTCACCACTATCCTGTCATCAACCTCACCACTATCCTGTCATCTACCTCACCACTATCCTGTCATCTACCTCACCACTATCCTGTCATCTACCTCACCACTATCCTGTCATCTACCTCACCACTATCCTGTCACCACTATCCTGTCATCTACCAGTGTATTTATCCCTGTGTTTCCTGTCTCTCTGTACCAGTGTAATTATCCCTGTGTTTCCTGTCTCTCTGTACCACTGTATTTAACCCTGTGTTTCCTGTCTCTCTGTACCAGTGTATTTATCCCTGTGTTTCCTGTCTCTCTGTGCCAGTGTATTTATCCCTGTGTTTCCTGTCTCTCTGTACCAGTGTATTTATCCCTGTGTTTCCTGTCTCTCTGTGCCAGTGTATTTATCCCTGTGTTTCCTGTGTCTCTGTACCAGTGTATTTATCCCTGTGTTTCCTGTCTCTCTGTACCAGTGTAATTATCCCTGTGTTTCCTGTCTCTCTGTACCACTGTATTTAACCCTGTGTTTCCTGTCTCTCTGTGCCAGTGTATTTATCCCTGTGTTTCCTGTCTCTCTGTACCAGTGTATTTATCCCTGTGTTTCCTGTCTCTCTGTACCAGTGTATTTATCCATGTGTTTCCTGTCTCTCTGTACCAGTGTATTTATCCCTGTGTTTCCTGTCTCTCTGTACCAGTGTATTTAACCCTGTGTTTCCTGTCTCTATATGCCAGTGTATTTATCCCTGTGTTTCCTGTCTCTGTACCAGTGTATTTATCCCTGTGTTTCCTGTCTCTCTGTACCAGTGTATTTATCCCTGTGTTTCCTGTCTCTCTGTAGCAGTGTATTTATCCCTGTGTTTCCTGTGTCTCTGTACCAGTGTATTTATCCCTGTGTTTCCTGTCTCTCTGTACCAGTGTAATTATCCCTGTGTTTCCTGTGTCTCTGTACCAGTGTAATTATCCCTGTGTTTCCTGTGTCTCTGTACCAGTGTATTTATCCCTGTGTTTCCTGTCTCTCTGTACCAGTGTAATTATCCCTGTGTTTCCTGTGTCTCTGTACCAGTGTATTTATCCCTGTGTTTCCTGTCTCTCTGTACCAGTGTAATTATCCCTGTGTTTCCTGTGTCTCTGTACCAGTGTATTTATCCCTGTGTTTCCTGTCTCTCTGTACCAGTGTAATTATCCCTGTGTTTCCTGTGTCTCTGTACCAGTGTATTTATCCCTGTGTTTCCTGTGTCTCTGTACCAGTGTATTTATCCCTGTGTTTCCTGTCTCTCTGTACCAGTGTATTTATCCCTGTGTTTCCTGTCTCTCTGTACCAGTGTAATTATCCCTGTGTTTCCTGTGTCTCTGTACCAGTGTATATTTCCCTGTGTTTTCTGTCTCTCTGTGCCAGTTCGTCTTGTATGTTTAGTCAAGTCAACCAGCGTGTTTTCCCCGTATTCCTTTTGCTATTCTCCTTTTCTAGTCCTCTCGGTTTTGACCCTACCTTCTAAAGGCACTGGATCGATCCAAAGGACAGGGGTGCTGTATGTGACCTCTGTATGATCATATATAACACCTTACTGTAACTAGGTTAGATGTGACCCCTGTATGATCGTATATAACACCTTACTGTAACATATAGGTTAGATGTGACCCCTGTACCTGACTATATGTATTCACAGAATATAATAACAATATTATACAATACTATTCAGATGAACATCACGTCTGCTTACCAGGAGAGCTGGAGCCAGGAACAGCTGCAGAGCAGACAGATACCACAGCATCTTCATATTTCACTGGTGGAGATGAAAGGACAACAAGTTAGTCGTATAAAGTTATACTGTCGTTATTCTAATGACCTGTAGACCTTCTAGTCTGTAGACCTAGTCTGTAGACCTTCTAGTCTGTAGACTTTCTACTCAGTAGACCTTCTACTCAGTAGACCTTCTAGTCAGTAGACCTTCTAGTCTGTAGACCTTCTAGTGTGTAGACCTTCTAGTCAGTAGACCTTCTAGTCTGTAGACCTTCTAGTCTGTAGACCTTCTACTCAGTAGACCTTCTAGTCTGTAGACCTTCTAGTCTGTAGACCTTCTAGTCAGTAGACCTTCTAGTCTGTAGACTTTCTAGTCTGTAGACCTTCTAGTCTGTAGACCTTCTAGTCTGTAGACCTTCTAGTCTGTAGACGTTCTACTCAGTAGACCTTCTAGTCTGTAGACCTTCTAGTCTGTAGACCTTCTAGTCAGTGTGGAGGCTATATACAGGGGGTACCGGTACCGAGTCAATGTGGAGGCTATATCAAATCAAATCAAAATTTATTTGTCACATACACATGGTTAGCAGATGTTAATGCGAGTGTAGCAAAATGCTTGTGCTTCTAGTTCCGACAATGCAGTAATAACCAACAAGTAATCTAACTAACAATTCCAAAACTACTGTCTTATAGACAGTGTAAGGGGATAAAGAATATGTACATAAGGATATATGAATGAGTGATGGTACAGAGCAGCATAGGCAAGATACAGTAGATGGTATCGAGTACAGTATATACATATGAGATGAGTATGTAAACAAAGTGGCATAGTTAAAGTGGCTAGTGATACATGTATTACATAAGGATGCAGTCGATGATATAGAGTACAGTATCAACGTATGCATATGAGATGAATAATGTAGGGTAAGTAACATTATATAGGGTAGTATTGTTTAAAGTGGCTAGTGATATATTTACATCATTTCCCATCAATTCCCATTATTAAAGTGGCTGGAGTTGAGTCAGTGTCAGTGTGTTGGCAGCAGCCACTCAATGTTAGGGGTGGCTGTTTAACAGTCTGATGGCCTTGAGATAGAAGCTGTTTTTCAGTCTCTCGGTCCCAGCTTTGATGCACCTGTACTGACCTCGCCTTCTGGATGATAGCGGGGTGAACAGGCAGTGGCTCGGGTGGTTGATGTCCTTGATGATCTTTATGGCCTTCCTGTAATCGGGTGGTGTAGGTGTCCTGGAGGGCAGGTAGTTTGCCCCCGGTGATGCGTTGTGCAGACCTCACTACCCTCTGGAGAGCCTTACGGTTGAGGGCGGAGCAGTTGCCGTACCAGGCGGTGATACAGCCCGCCAGGATGCTCTCGATTGTGCATCTGTAGAAGTTTGTGAGTGCTTTTGGTGACAAGCCGAATTTCTTCAGCCTCCTGAGGTTGAAGAGGCGCTGCTGCGCCTTCTTCACAATGCTGTCTGTGTGAGTGGACCAATTCAGTTTGTCTGTGATGTGTATGCCGAGGAACTTAAAACTAGCTACCCTCTCCACTACTGTCCCATCGATGTGGATAGGGGGTGTTCCCTCTGCTGTTTCCTGAAATCCACAATCATCTCCTTAGTTTTGTTGACGTTGAGTGTGAGATTATTTTCCTGACACCACACTCCGAGGGCCCTCACCTCCTCCCTGTAGGCCGTCTCGTCGTTGTTGGTAATCAAGCCTACCACTGTTGTGTCGTCCGCAAACTTGATGATTGAGTTGGAGGCGTGCGTGGCCACGCAGTCGTGGGTGAACAGGGGGTACAGGAGAGGGCTCAGAACGCACCCTTGTGGGGCCCCAGTGTTGAGGATCAGCGGGGAGGAGATGTTGTTGCCTACCCTCACCACCTGGGGCGGCCCGTCAGGAAGTCCAGTACCCAGTTGCACAGGGCGGGTCGAGACCCAGGGTCTCGAGCTTGATGACGAGCTTGGAGGGTACTATGGTGTTGAATGCCGAGCTGTAGTCGATGAACAGCATTCTCACATATGTATTCCTCTTGTCCAGATGGGTTAGGGCAGTGTGCAGTGTGGTTGAGATTGCATCGTCTGTGGACCTATTTGGGCGGTAAGCAAATTGGAGTGGGTCTAGGGTGTCAGGTAGGGTGGAGGTGATATGGTCCTTGACTAGTCTCTCAAAGCACTTCATGATGACGGATGTGAGTGCTACGGGGCGGTAGTCGTTTAGCTCAGTTACCTTAGCTTTCTTGGGAACAGGAACAATGGTGGCCCTCTTGAAGCATGTGGGAACAGCAGACTGGTATAGGGATTGATTGAATATGTCCGTAAACACACCGGCCAGCTGGTCTGCGCATGCTCTGAGGGCGCGGCTGGGGATGCCGTCTGGGCCTGCAGCCTTGCAAGGGTTAACACGTTTAAATGTCTTACTCACTTCGGCTGCAGTGAAGGAGAGACCGCATGTTTCCGTTGCAGGCCGTGTCAGTGGCACTGTATTGTCCTCAAAGCGGGCAAAAAAGTTATTTAGTCTGCCTGGGAGCAAGACATCCTGGTCCGTGACTGGGCTGGATTTCTTCCTGTAGTCCGTGATTGACTGTAGACCCTGCCACATGCCTCTTGTGTCTGAGCCGTTGAATTGAGATTCTACTTTGTCTCTGTACTGACGCTTAGCTTGTTTAATAGCCTTGCGGAGGGAATAGCTGCACTGTTTGTATTCAGTCATGTCACCAGACACCTTGCCCTGATTAAAGCAGTGGTTCGCGCTTTCAGTTTCACACGAATGCTGCCATCAATCCACGGTTTCTGGTTAGGGAATGTTTTAATCGTTGCTATGGGAACGACATCTTCAACGCACGTTCTAATGAACTCGCACACCGAATCAGCGTATTCATCAATGTTGTTGTCTGACGCAATACAAAACATCTCCCAGTCCACGTGATGGAAGCAGTCTTGGAGTGTGGAGTCAGCTTGGTCGGACCAGCGTTGGACAGACCTCAGCGTGGGAGCTTCTTGTTTTAGTCTGTAGGCAGGGATCAACAAAATGGAGTCGTGGTCAGCTTTTCCGAAAGGGGGCGGGGCAGGGCCTTATATGCGTCGCGGAAGTTAGAGTAACAATGATCCAAGCTCTTTCCACCCCTGGTTGCGCAATCGATATGCTGATAAAATTTAGGGAGTCTTGTTTTCAGATTAGCCTTGTTAAAATCCCCAGCTACAATGAATGCAGCCTCCGGATAAATCGTTTCCAGTTTGCAGAGAGTTAAATAAAGTTCGTTCAGAGCCATCGATGTGTCTGCTTGGGGGATATATACGGCTGTGATTATAATCGAAGAGAATTCTCTTGGTAGATAATGCGGTCTACATTTGATTGTGAGGAATTCTAAATCAGGTGAACAGAAGGATTTGAGTTCCTGTATGTTTCTTTCATCACACCATGTCACGTTAGTCATAAGGCATACGCCCCCGCCCCTCTTCTTACCAGAAAGATGTTTGTCTCTGTCGGCGCGATGCGTGGAGAAACCCGTTGGCTGCACCACCTCGGATAGCGTCGTTCCAGTGAGCCATGTTTCCGTGAAGCAGAGAACGTTACAGTCTCTGATGTCCCTCTGGAATGCTACCCTTGCTCGGATTTCATCAACCTTGTTGTCAAGAGACTGGACATTGGCAAGAAGAATGCTAGGGAGTGGTGCACGGTGTGCCCGTCTCCGGAGTCTGACCAGAAGACCGCCTCGTTTCCCTCTTTTTCGAGTCGTTTTTTGGGTCGCTGCATGGAATCCACTCCGTTGTCCTGTTTGTAAGGCAGAACACAGGATCCGCGTCGCTAAAAACATATTCTTGGTCGTACTGATGGTGAGTTGACGCTGATCTTATATTCAGTAGTTCTTCTCGACTGTATGTAATGAAACCTAAGATGACTTGGGGTACTAATGTAAGAAATAACACGTAAAAAAACAAAAAACTGCATAGTTTCCTAGAACGCGAAGTGAGGCGGCCATCTCTGTCGGCGCCGGAAGTACTCTGACTCTGTACTGGTACCCCCTGTATATAAGGGGGTATATACAGGGGTACCGGTACCGAGTCAGTGTGGAGGCTATATACAGGGGGTACCGGTACTGAGTCAGTGTGGATACTATATACAGGGGGGTACCGTGTCAATGTGGAGGCTATATACAGGGGGTGCCGGTACCGAGTCAATGTGGAGGCTATATACAGGGGATACCGGTACAGAGTCAATGTGGAGGCTATATACAGGGGATACCGGTACAGAGTCAATGTTGGGGCTATATACAGGGGGTGCCGGTACCGAGTCAATGTGGAGGCTATATACAGGGGGAACCAGTACCGAGTCAGTGTGTGGGGTTACAGGTTAGAGGTCATTTGTACATGTAGGTAGGGGTGAAGTGACTATGCATAGATAGTAAACAGCGAGTAGCAGCAGTGTCATTGTCCGGTGGCCATTTGATTAATTGTTCAGCAGTCTTATGGCTTGGGGGTAGAAGCTGTTAAGGAGCCTTTTTGTCCTAGACTTGGCCGGTACCGCTTGCCATGCGGTAGCAGAGAAGTCTATGACTTCAGTGACTGGAGTCTCTGACAATTTTATGGTCTTTCCTCTGATTCCGCCTATTATACCTATTATATAGGTCCTGGATTGCAGGAAGCTTGGCCCCACTGATGTACTGCGTCGTACACATTACCCTCTGTAGTGACTTACGGTCAGAGGCCGAGCAGTTGCCATACCAGGCGGTGATGCAACCGGTCAGGATGCTCTCGATGGTGCAGCTGTAGAACTTTGAGGATCTGAGGACCCATGCCAAATCTTTTCAGTCTCCTGAGGGGAATAGGTTTTGTCGTGCCTTCTTCACGACTGTCTTCGTGTTAATGGGGGCCTGTTCGGCCCTCCTATTCCTGTAGTCCACGATCAGCTCCTTTGTCTTGCTCACATTGAGGGAGAGGTTGTGTCCTGGCACCACACTGCCATGTCTCTGACCTCCTCCCTATAGGCTGTCTCATCACTGTTGGGGATCAGGTCTAACACGGTTGTGTCGTCAGCAATTTAGCAATTTAGCTAAGTGATGAGCTTTGAGGGCACTATGGTGTTGAATGCTGAGCTATAGCCAATGAACAACATTCTTACATAGTAGGTGTTCTTTTTGTCCAAATGGGAAAGGGCAGTGTGGAGCGCAATTGAGATTACGTCATCTGTGGATCTGTTGGGGCGGTAGGAGTGGGTCTAGGGTATCCGGGAGGATGCTGTTGATGTGAGCCATGACCAGCCTTTCAAAGCACTTCATAGCTATCAACGTGAGTGCTGGGGGCGGTAATCATTTAAGCAGGTTTCCTTGGGCACAGGGACTATGGTGGTCTGCTTGAAACATGTAGGTATTATAGACTCAATCAGGGAGAGATTGAAAATGTCGGTGAAGACACTTGCTAGTGTATCAGCGCATGCTTTGAGTACACGTCCTGGTAATCCGTCTGGCCCGCGGCTTTTTGAATGCTGACCTGTTTAAAGGTCTTGCTCACATCGGCTACAGAGAGCGTTATCACCAGAACAGCTGGTGCTCTCGTGCATGCTTCAGTGTTGCTTGCCTCGAAGCGAGCATGAAAGGCATTTAGCTCGTCTGGTAGGCTCGAGTCCTATTTTCCCTTTGTAGTCCGTAATAGTTGTCAAGCCCTGCCACATCCGACGAGTGTCACAGCCACTTATAGTCTGTTACAGTCTGTAGACCGTATACTCTGTATCCATATTTTTGTTTTTTGTTTTTCACAATGTCAGCAGTGATGCTAAACGGAGCAGTGTGGGAGCTACAGTTCATTTACGTTGGAAGTTTTGGTCGGCTATGGCCGGCCAGCTAGCCAACCAACCTACATACCTCCCAGCCAGCCAGCCAAACAACCAACCAACCAATCAATCAGCCAATCAACCAGCCAACCAACCAACGAATCAACCAGCCAATCAACCAGCCAGCCAACCAACCAACCAACCTCCAACCAACCAACGAATCAACCAGACAATCAACCAGCCAACCAACCAATGAATCAACCAGCCAATCAACCAGCCAATCAACCAGCCAACCAACCTTCAACCAACTTCCAACCAACAAATCAACCAGCCAACCAACCAACCAACCTACATACCAACCTACCAGCCAGCCAGCCAGCCTTCAACCAACCTCCAACCAACCAACCAACGAATCAATCAACCAGCCAACCTACCTAACAACCAGCCAACCTACCTAACAACCAGCCAGCCAACCTACCTAACAACCAGCCAGCCAACCTACCTAACAACCAGCAAGCCAACCTACCTAACAACCAGCAAGCCAACCTACCTAACAACTAGCCAGCCAACCTACCTAACAACCAGCCAACCTACCTAACAACCAGCCAGCCAACCTACCTAACAACCAGCCAACCTACCTAACCTCCAACCAGCCAGCCAATCTCAAGAGAGAAGGCACCACCAGCCCATCTATATTTGTAATGACAGAGAGAGTTTGTGTTGGTAAACCAAACCATTTCAGGGCATCACTTTGGACTTTCCCTTTCTGAAATTAAACAGAATAGTCAGCATTGGAACCAGAACCATCTGTACAGCAGAAGAGTGCACAGCAACCTGACCTTTCTCTCTCTCTCTGGACTTAATTGCTTTATTGAGATGAAATATTGTCGCTCCGCTGTGATGTTCTGTGTGGTGATCAGCTGGACAGACTGTTGTTTGTTTTCCTTGGCTGCTATGTTATCAGGGAAGCAGGAAACTGGCTGGCATATCCTGATGGACCCAGTAGACACTCTCTACCCCCTGAGCCTAGCCTGACTGACCCAGTAGACCTTCTCTACCCCCTGAGCCTAGCCTGACTGACCCAGTAGACCTTCTCTACCCCCTGAGGCTAGCCTGACTGACCCAGTAGACCTTCTCTACCCCCTGAGGCTAGCCTGACTGACCCAGTAGACTTTCTCTACCCCCTGAGGCTAGCCTGACTGACCCAGTAGACCTTCTCTACCCCCTGAGGCTAGCCTGACTGACCCAGTAGACTATCTCTAACCCCTGAGGCTAGCCTGACTGACCCAGTAGACTCTCTCTACCCCTGAGCCTAGCCTGACTGACCCAGTAGACCCTCTCTACCCCCTGAGGCTAGCCTGACTGACCCAGTAGACACTCTCACCCCCTGAGCCTAGCCTGACTGACCCAGTAGACCTTCTCTACCCCCTGAGGCTAGCCTGACTGACCCAGTAGACCTTCTCAACCCCCTGAGGCTAGCCGGGTAGAGAAGGTCTACTGGGTCAGTAGACCCTCTCTAACCCCTGGGGCTACCCTGATGGACCCAATAGACACTCTCACCCCCTGAGGCTAGACTAGCCTGCTGGACCCAGTAGACCCTCTAAACCCCCTGAGGCTAGCCTAGCCTGCTGGAACCAGTGGACCCTCTAAACCCCCTGAGGCTAGCCTAGCCTGCTGGACCCAATAGACACTCTCACCCCTGAGGCTAGCCTAGCCTACTGGACCCAGTAGACCCTCTAAACCCCTGAGGCTAGCCTAGCCTGCTGGACCCAGTAGACCCTCTCACCCCTGAGGCTAGCGTGACTGACCCAGTAGACACTCTCTACCCCTGAGGCTAGCCTGACTGACCCAGTAGACTCTCTCAAACCCCTGAGGCTAGCCTGACTGACCCAGTAGACCCTTCTCTACCCCCTGAGGCTAGCCTGACTGACCCAGTAGACCTTCTCTACCCCCTGAGGCTAGCCTGACTGACCCAGTAGACTATCTCTAACCCCCTGAGGCTAGCCTGACTGACCCAGTAGACCTCTCTACCCCCTGAGCCTAGCCTGACTGACCCAGTAGACCCTCTCTACCCCTGAGGCTAGCCTGACTGACCCAGTAGACACTCTCACCCCTGAGCCTAGCCTGACTGACCCAGTAGACCTTCTCTACCCCCTGAGGCTAGCCTGACTGACCCAGTAGACCTTCTCAACCCCTGAGGCTAGCCGGGTAGAAAGGTCTACTGGGTCAGTAGACCCTCTCTAACCCCTGGGGCTACCCTGATGGACACAATAGACACTCTCACCCCCTGAGGCTAGCCCTGCTGGACCCAGTAGACCCTCTAAACCCCTGAGGCTAGCCTAGCCTGCTGGAACCAGTGGACCCTCTAAACCCCCTGAGGCTAGCCTAGCCTGCTGGACCCAGTAGACACTCTCACCCCCTGAGGCTAGCCTAGCCTACTGGACCCAGTAGACCCTCTAAACCCCCTGAGGCTAGCCTAGCCTGCTGGACCCAGTAGACCCTCTCACCCCCTGAGGCTAGCCTGACTGACCCAGTAGACACTCTCTACCCCCTGAGGCTAGCCTGACTGACCCAGTAGACCTCTCAAACCCCTGAGGCTAGCCTGACTGACCCAGTAGACCCTCTCTACCCCCTGAGGCTAGCCTGACTGACCAAGTAGACCTTCTCTACCCCCTGAGGCTAGCCTGACGGACCCAGTAGACCTTCTCTACCCACTGAGGCTAGCCTGACTGACCCAGTAGACCTCCTCTACCGCCTGAGGCTAGCCTGATGGACCGAGTAGACCCTCTCTACCCCCTGAGGCTAGCCTGACTGACCCAGTAGACCCTCTCAACCCCTGAGGCTAGCCTGACTGACCCAGTAGACCCTCTCACCCCCTGAGCCTGACTGACCCAGTAGACCCTCTCAACTCCCTGAGGCTAGCCTGATGGACCCAGTAGACCCTCTCAACCCCTGAGGCTAGCCTGATGGACCCAATAGACACTCACCCCCTGAGGCTAGCCTAGCCTGCTGGACCCAGTAGACCCTCTAAACCCCCTGAGGCTAGCCTAGCCTGCTGGACCCAGTAGACCCTCTAAACCCCCTAAGGCTAGCCTAGCCTGCTGGACCCAATAGACACTCTCACCCCCTGAGGCTAGCCTAGCCTGCTGGACCCAGTAGACCCTCTCACCCCCTGAGGCTAGCCTGACTGACCCAGTAGACACTCTCTACCCCCTGAGGCTAGCCTGACTGACCCAGTAGACCTTCTCTACTCCCTGAGGCTAGCCTGACTGACGCAGTAGACCTTCTCTACCCCCTGAGGCTAGCCTGACGGACCCAGTAGACCCAGTAGATCTTCTCTACTCCCTGAGGCTAGCCTGACTGACCCAGTAGACCTTCTCAACCCCCTGAGGCTAGCCTGACTGACCCAGGAGACCTTCTCTATCCCCTGAGGCTAGCCTGACTGACCCAGAAGACCCTCTCTACCCCCTGATGCTAGCCTGACTGACCCAGTGACCCTCTCTACCCCCTGAGGCTAGCCTGACTGACCCAGTAGACCTTCTCTACCCCCTGAGCCTAGCCTGACTGACCCAGTAGACCCTCTCTACCCCCTGAGGCTAGCCTGACTGACCCAGTAGACACTCTCACCCCCTGAGCTAGCCTGACTGACCCAGTAGACCTTCTCTACCCCCTGAGGCTAGCCTGACTGACCCAGTAGACCTTCTCACCCCTGAGGCTAGCCGGGTAGAGAAGGTCTGACTGGGTCAGTAGACCCTCTCTAACCCCTGGGGCTACCTGATGGACCCAGTAGACACTCTCACCCCCTGAGGCTAGCCTGCCTGCTGGACCCAGTAGACCCTCTAAACCCCCTGAGGCTAGCCTGCCTGCTGGAACCCAGTGGACCCTCTACCCCTGAGGCTAGCCTGACTGACCCAGTAGACACTCTCTACCCCCTGAGGCTAGCCTGACTGACCCAGTAGACCCTCTCTACCCCCTGAGGCTAGCCTGACTGACCAGTAGACCCTCTCAACCCCTGAGGCTAGCCTGACTGACCCAGTAGACCGTCTCTACCCCCTGAGGCTAGCCTGACTGACCCAGTAGACCCTCTCTACCCCCTGAGGCTAGCCTGACTGACCAAGTAGACCTTCTCTACCCCCTGAGGCTAGCCTGACTGACCCAGTAGACCTTCTCTACCCCTGAGGCTAGCCTGACTGACCCAGTAGACCCTCTCTACCCCTGAGGCTAGCCTGACTGACCCAGTAGACCTTCTCTACCCCCTGAGGCTAGCCTGATGGACCCAGTAGACCCTCTCTACCCCCTGAGGCTAGCCTGACTGACCCAGTAGACCCTCTCTCTACCCCTGAGGCTAGCCTGACTGACCCAGTAGACCCTCTCTACCCCCTGAGGCTAGCCTGACTGACCCAGTAGACCTTCTCTACCCCCTGAGGCTAGCCTGACTGGACCCAGTAGACCCTCTCTACCCCCTGAGGCTAGCCTGACTGACCCAGTAGACCCTCTCTACCCCTGAGGCTAGCCTGACTGACCCAGTAGACCCTCTCACCCCTGAGGCTAGCCTGACTGACCCAGTAGACCCTCTCAACCCCCTGAGGCTAGCCTGATGGACCCAATAGACACTCTCACCCCCTGAGGCTAGCCTAGCCTGCTGGACCCAGTAGACCCTCTAAACCCCCTGAGGCTAGCCTAGCCTGCTGGACCCAGTAGACCCTCTCTACCCCCTGAGGCTAGCCTGACTGACCCAGTAGACCTTCTCTACCCCTGAGGCTAGCCTGACTGACCCAGTAGACCTTCTCTACCCCCTGAGGCTAGCCTGACTGACCCAGTAGACCTTCTCTACCCCTGAGCCTAGCCTGACTGACCCAGTATACCCTCTCTACCCCCTGAGGCTAGCCTGACTGACCCAGTAGACCCTCTCAACCCCCTGAGGCTAGCCTGACTGACCCAGTAGACCTTCTCTACCCCCTGAGGCTAGCCTGACTGACCCAGTAGACCTTCTCTACCCCCTGAGGCTAGCCTGACTGACCCAGTAGACCTTCTCTACCCCCTGAGGCTAGCCTGACTGACCCAGTAGACCCTCTCTACCCCCTGAGGCTAGCCTGACTGACCCAGTAGACCTTCTCTACCCCCTGAGGCTAGCCTGACCTGACTGACCCAGTAGACCCTCTCTACCCCCTGAGGCTAGCCTGACTGACCCAGTAGACCCTCTCTACCCCCTGAGGCTAGCCTGACTGACCCAGTAGACCCTCTCAACCCCTGAGGCTAGCCTGACTGACCCAGTAGACCCTCTCTACCCCCTGAGGCTAGCCTGACTGACCCAGTAGACCTTCTCTACCCCCTGAGGCTAGCCTGACTGACCCAGTAGACCCTCTCTACCCCCTGAGGCTAGCCTGACTGACCCAGTAGACCTTCTCTACCCCCTGAGGCTAGCCTGACTGACCCAGTAGACCTTCTCAACCCCCTGAGGCTAGCCTGACTGACCCAGTAGACCTTCTCTACCCCCTGAGCCTAGCCTGACTGACCCAGTAGACCGTCTCTACCCCCTGAGGCTAGCCTGACTGACCCAGTAGACCCTCTCTACCCCCTGAGGCTAGCCTGACTGACCCAGTAGACCGTCTCTACCCCCTGAGGCTAGCCTGACTGACCCAGTAGACCCTCTCTACCCCCTGAGGCTAGCCTGACTGACCAGTAGACCTTCTCTACCCCTGAGGCTAGCCTGACGGACCCAGTAGACCTTCTCTACCCACTGAGGCTAGCCTGACTGACCCAGTAGACCCTCTCTACCCCCTGAGGCTAGCCTGACTGACCCAGTAGACCTTCTCTACCCCCTGAGGCTAGCCTGATGGACCCAGTAGACCCTCTCTACCCCCTGAGGCTAGCCTGACTGACCCAGTAGACCCTCTCAACCCCCTGAGGCTAGCCTGACTGACCCAGTAGACCCTCTCACCCCTGAGCCTAGCCTGACTGACCCAGTAGACCCTCTCAACCCCCTGAGGCTAGCCTGACTGACCCAGTAGACCTTCTCTACCCCCTGAGGCTAGCCTGATGGACCCAGTAGACCCTCTCTACCCCCTGAGGCTAGCCTGACTGACCCAGTAGACCCTCTCAACCCCTGAGGCTAGCCTGACTGACCCAGTAGACCCTCTCTACCCCCTGAGGCTAGCCTGACTGACCCAGTAGACCCTCTCTACCCCTGAGGCTAGCCTGACTGACCCAGTAGACCCTCTCTACCCCCTGAGCCTAGCCTGACTGACCCAGTAGACCCTCTCAACCCCCTGAGGCTAGCCTGACTGACCCAGTAGACCCTCTCACCCCCTGAGGCTAGCCTGACTGACCCAGTAGACCCTCTCAACCCCCTGAGGCTAGCCTGACTGACCCAGTAGACCTTCTCTACCCCCTGAGGCTAGCCTGACTGACCCAGTAGACCCTCTCACCCCCTGAGGCTAGCCTGACTGACCCAGTAGACCTTCTCTACCCCCTGAGGCTAGCCCACCCAGTAGACCTCTCTACCCCCTGAGGCTAGCCTGACTGACCCAGTAGACCCTCTCTACCCCCTGAGGCTAGCCTGACTGACCCAGTAGACCCTCTCTACCCCCTGAGGCTAGCCTGACTGACCCAGTAGACCTTCTCTACCCCCTGAGCCTAGCCTGACTGACCCAGTATACCGTCTCTACCCCTGAGGCTAGCCTGACTGACCCAGTAGACTGTCTCTACCCCTGAGGCTAGCCTGACTGACCCAGTAGACCCTCTCAACCCCCTGAGGCTAGCCTGACTGACCCAGTAGACCTTCTCTACCCCCTGAGGCTAGCCTGACTGACCCAGTAGACCGTCTCTACCCCCTGAGGCTAGCCTGACTGACCCAGTAGACCGTCTCTACCCCTGAGGCTAGCCTGACTGACCCAGTAGACCGTCTCTACCCCCTGAGGCTAGCCTGACTGACCCAGTAGACCCTCTCTACCCCCTGAGGCTAGCCTGACTGACCCAGTAGACCTTCTCTACCCCTGAGGCTAGCCTGACTGGACCCAGTAGACCCCTCTCTACCCCCTGAGGCTAGCCTGACTGACCCAGTAGACCCTCTCAACCCCCTGAGGCTAGCCTGACTGACCCAGTAGACCCTCTCACCCCCTGAGGCTAGCCTGACTGACCCAGTAGACCCTCTCAACCCCCTGAGGCTAGCCTGACTGACCCAGTAGACCCTCTCTACCCCCTGAGGCTAGCCTGACTGACCCAGTAGACACTCTCTACCCCCTGAGGCTAGCCTGACTGACCCAGTAGACCTTCTCTACCCCTGAGGCTAGCCTGACTGACCCAGTAGACCTTCTCTACCCCCTGAGGCTAGCCTGACTGACCCAGTAGACCCAGTCTCTCTACCCCTGAGGCTAGCCTGACTGACCCAGTAGACCCTCTCTACCCCCTGAGGCTAGCCTGACTGACCCAGTAGACCTTCTCTACCCCCTGAGGCTAGCCTGACTGACCCAGTAGACCCTCTCTACCCCTGAGGCTAGCCTGACTGACCCAGTAGACCTTCTCTACCCCCTGAGGCTAGCCTGACTGACCCAGTAGACCTTCTCAACCCCCTGAGGCTAGCCTGACTGACCCAGTAGACCTTCTCTACCCCCTGAGGCTAGCCTGACTGACCCAGTAGACCGTCTCTACCCCCTGAGGCTAGCCTGACTGACCCAGTAGACCCTCTCACCCCCTGAGGCTAGCCTGACTGACCCAGTAGACCCTCTCTACCCCCTGAGGCTAGCCTGACTGACCCAGTAGACCCTCTCTACCCCCTGAGGCTAGCCTGACTGACCCAGTAGACCTTCTCAACCCCTGAGGCTAGCCTGACTGACCCAGTAGACCTTCTCTACCCCCTGAGGCTAGCCTGACTGACCCAGTAGACCGTCTCTACCCCTGAGGCTAGCCTGACTGACCCAGTAGACCCTCTCTACCCCCTGAGGCTAGCCTGACTGACCCAGTAGACCTTCTCTACCCCCTGAGGCTAGCCTGACTGACCCAGTAGACCCCTCTACCCCCTGAGGCTAGCCTGACTGACCCAGTAGACCCTCTCTACCCCCTGAGGCTAGCCTGACTGACCCAGTAGACCTTCTCTACCCCCTGAGGCTAGCCTGATGGACCGAGTAGACCCTCTCTACCCCCTGAGGCTAGCCTGACTGACCCAGTAGACCCTCTCAACCCCCTGAGGCTAGCCTGACTGACCCAGTAGACCCTCTCACCCCCTGAGCCTAGCCTGACTGACCCAGTAGACCCTCTCAACCCCCTGAGGCTAGCCTGACTGACCCAGTAGACCCTCTCAACCCCCTGAGGCTAGCCTGATGGACCCAATAGACACTCTCACCCCTGAGGCTAGCCTAGCCTGCTGGACCCAGTAGACCCTCTAACCCCCTGAGGCTAGCCTAGTCTGCTGGACCCAGTAGACCCTCTAAACCCCTGAGGCTAGCCTAGCCTGCTGGACCCAGTAGACCCTCTCACCCCCTGAGGCTAGCCTGACTGACCCAGTAGACTGAGGCTAGCCTGACTGACCTAGTAGACCTTCTCTACCCCTGAGGCTAGCCTGACTGGACCAGTAGACCTTCTCTACCCCCTGAGGCTAGCCTGACGGACCCAGTAGACCCAGTAGATCTTCTCTACCCCTGAGGCTAGCCTGACTGCCCAGTAGACCCTGGACCCCCTGAGGCTAGCCTGACTGACCCAGTATACCTTCTCTACCCCCTGAGGCTAGCCTGACTGACCCAGAAGACCCTCTCATCCCCTGATGCTAGCCTGACTGACCCAGTAGACCCTCTCTACCCCCTGAGGCTAGCCTGACTGACCCAGTAGACCTTCTCAACCCCTGAGGCTAGCCTGACTGACCCAGGAGACCTTCTCTACCCCCTGAGGCTAGCCTGACTGACCCAGTAGACCCCCTGAGGCTACTGACCCAGTAGACCTTCTCTACCCCCTGAGGCTAGCCTGACTGACCCAGTAGACCCTCTCAACCCCTGAGGCTAGCCTGACTGACCCAGTAGACCTTCTCTACCCCCTGAGGCTAGCCTGACTGACCCAGTAGACCTTCTCTACCCCCTGAGGCTAGCCTGACTGACCCAGTAGACCGTCTCTACCCCTGAGGCTAGCCTGACTGACCCAGTAGACCGTCTCTACCCCCTGAGGCTAGCCTGACTGACCCAGTAGACCCTCTCAACCCCCTGAGGCTAGCCTGACTGACCCAGTAGACCCTTCTCTACCCCCTGAGGCTAGCCTGACTGACCCAGTAGACCGTCTCTACCCCCTGAGGCTAGCCTGACTGACCCAGTAGACCTTCTCAACCCCCTGAGGCTAGCCTGACTGACCCAGTAGACCCTCTCTACCCCCTGAGGCTAGCCTGACTGACCCAGTAGACCTTCTCTACCCCTGAGGCTAGCCTGACGGACCCAGTAGACCTTCTCTACCCACTGAGGCTAGCCTGACTGACCCAGTAGACCCTCTCTCTACCCCCTGAGGCTAGCCTGACTGACCCAGTAGACCTTCTCTACCCCCTGAGGCTAGCCTGATGGACCGAGTAGACCCTCTCTACCCCCTGAGGCTAGCCTGACTGACCCAGTAGACCCTCTCTACCCCCTGAGGCTAGCCTGACTGACCCAGTAGACCCTCTCACCCCCTGAGCCTAGCCTGACTGACCCAGTAGACCCTCTCAACCCCTGAGGCTAGCCTGACTGACCCAGTAGACCCTCTCAACCCCCTGAGGCTAGCCTGATGGACCCAATAGACACTCTCACCCCCTGAGGCTAGCCTAGCCTGCTGGACCCAGTAGACCCTCTCAAACCCCCTGAGGCTAGCCTAGTCTGCTGGACCCAGTAGACCCTCTAAACCCCTGAGGCTAGCCTAGCCTGCTGGACCCAGTAGACCCTCTAAACCCCCTGAGGCTAGCCTAGCCTGCTGGACCCAGTAGACCCTCTAAACCCCTAGCCTGAGGCTAGCCCTAGCCCCTGCTGCCTGACCCAGTAGACCTCTCACCCCTGAGGCTAGCCTGACTGACCCAGTAGACCCTTCTCTACCCCCTGAGGCTAGCCTGACTGACCCCCTCTACCCCTGAGGCTAGCCTGACTGACCCAGTAGACCCTCTCACCCCCTGAGGCTAGCCTGACTGACCCCAGTAGACCTTCTCTACCCCCTGAGCCTAGCCTGACTGACCCAGTATACCGTCTCTACCCCCTGAGGCTAGCCTGACTGACCCAGTAGACCCTCTCAACCCCCTGAGGCTAGCCTGACTGACCCAGTAGACCGTCTCTACCCCCTGAGGCTAATCTGACTGACCCAGTAGACACTCTCTACCCCCTGAGGCTAGCCTGACTGACCCAGTAGACCTTCTCTACTCCCTGAGGCTAGCCTGACTGACGCAGTAGACCTTCTCTACCCCCTGAGGCTAGCCTGACGGACCCAGTAGACCCAGTAGATCTTCTCTACTCCCTGAGGCTAGCCTGACTGACCCAGTAGACCCTCTCTACCCCCTGAGGCTAGCCTGACTGACCCAGTATACCGTCTCTACCCCCTGAGGCTTGCCTGACTGACCCAGTAGACACTCTCAACCCCCTGAGGCTAGCCTGACTGACCCAGTAGACCTTCTCTACCCCCAGAGTCTAGCCTGACTGACCCAGTAGACCTTCTCTACCCCCTGAGGCTAGCCTGACTGACCCAGTAGACCGTCTCTACCCCCTGAGGCTAGCCTGACTGACCCAGTAGACCTTCTCTACCCCCTGAGGCTAGCCTGACTGACCCAGTAGACCTTCTCTACCCCCTGAGGCTAGCCTGACTGACCCAGTAGACCCTCTCTACCCCCTGAGGCTAGCCTGACTGACCCAGTAGACCTTCTCTACCCCCTGAGGCTAGCCTGACTGGCCCAGTAGACCCTCTCAACCCCCTGAGGCTAGCCTGACTGACCCAGTAGACCTTCTCTACCCCCTGAGGCTAGCCTGACTGACCCAGTAGACCGTCTCTACCCCCTGAGGCTAGCCTGACTGACCCAGTAGACCTTCTCTACCCCCTGAGGCTAGCCTGACTGACCCAGTAGACTTTCTCTACCCCCTGAGGCTAGCCTGACTGACCCAGTAGACCGTCTCTACCCCCTGAGGCTAGCCTGACTGACCCAGTAGACCCTCTCTACCCCCTGAGGCTAGCCTGACTGACCAAGTAGACCTTCTCTACCCCCTGAGGCTAGTCTGACGGACCCAGTAGACCTTCTCTACCCACTGAGGCTAGCCTGACTGACCCAGTAGACCCTCTCTACCCCCTGAGGCTAGCCTGACTGACCCAGTAGACCTTCTCTACCCCCTGAGGCTAGCCTGATGGACCGAGTAGACCCCTCTACCCCCTGAGGCTAGCCTGACTGACCCAGTAGACCCTCTCAACCCCTGAGGCTAGCCTGACTGACCCAGTAGACACTCTCTCCCCCTGAGGCTAGCCTAGCCTGCTGGACCCAGTAGACACTCTCACCCCTGAGGCTAGCCTAGTCTGCTGGACCCAGTAGACCCTCTCTAACCCCTGAGGCCCTAGCCTGCTGCCTGCTGGACCCCCTGAGGCTAGACCCTCTCACCCCCCTGAGGCTAGCCTGACTGACCCAGTAGACCTTCTCTACCCCCTGAGGCTAGCCTGACTGACCCAGTAGACCTTCTCTACCCCTGAGGCTAGCCTGACTGACGCAGTAGACACTCTCTACCCCCTGAGGCTAGCCTGACTGACCCAGTAGACCTTCTCTACCCCTGAGGCTAGCCTGACTGACCCAGTAGACCTTCTCTACCCCCTGAGGCTAGCCTGACGGACCCAGTAGACCCAGTAGACCCTCTCAACCCCCTGAGGCTAGCCTGACTGACCCAGTAGACCCTCTCTACCCCCTGAGGCTAGCCTGACTGACCCAGTAGACCCTCTCTACCCCCTGAGCCTAGCCTGACTTACCCAGCAGACCCTCTCTACCCCCTGAGCCTAGCCTGACTGACCCAGTAGACCCTCTCAACCCCCTGAGGCTAGCCTGACTGACCCAGTAGACCTTCTCTACCCCTGAGGCTAGCCTGACTGACCCAGTAGACCTTCTCTACCCCCTGAGGCTAGCCTGACTGACCCAGTAGACCGTCTCTACCCCCTGAGGCTAGCCTGACTGACCCAGTAGACCTTCTCTACCCCCTGAGGCTAGCCTGACTGACCCAGTAGACCTTCTCTACCCCCTGAGGCTAGCCTGACTGACCCAGTAGACCATCTCTACCCCCTGAGGCTAGCCTGACTGACCCAGTAGACCCTCTCTACCCCCTGAGGCTAGCCTGACTGACCCAGTAGACCCTCTCAACCCCTGAGGCTAGCCTGACTGACCCAGTAGACCGTCTCTACCCCCTGAGGCTAATCTGACTGACCCAGTAGACCGTCTCTACCCCCTGAGGCTAATCTGACTGACCCAGTAGACCCTCTCAACCCCCTGAGGCTAGCCTGACTGACCCAGTAGACCGTCTCTACCCCCTGAGGCTAATCTGACTGACCCAGTAGACCGTCTCTACCCCCTGAGGCTAATCTGACTGACCCAGTAGACCGTCTCTACCCCCTGAGGCTAATCTGACTGACCCAGTAGACCATCTCTACCCCCTGAGGCTAGCCTGACTGACCCAGTAGACCCTCTCTACCCCTGAGGCTAGCCTGACTGACCCAGTAGACCCTCTCAACCCCCTGAGGCTAGCCTGACTGACCCAGTAGACCGTCTCTACCCCCTGAGGCTAATCTGACTGACCCAGTAGACCGTCTCTACCCCCCTGAGGCTAATCTGACTGACCCAGTAGACCCTCTCAACCCCCTGAGGCTAGCCTGACTGACCCAGTAGACCGTCTCTACCCCCTGAGGCTAATCTGACTGACCCAGTAGACCGTCTCTACCCCCTGAGGCTAATCTGACTGACCCAGTAGACCATCTCTACCCCCTGAGGCTAGCCTGACTGACCCAGTAGACCCTCTCTACCCCCTGAGGCTAGCCTGACTGACCCAGTAGACCCTCTCAACCCCCTGAGGCTAGCCTGACTGACCCAGTAGACCGTCTCTACCCCCCTGAGGCTAATCTGACTGACCCAGTAGACCGTCTCTACCCCCTGAGGCTAATCTGACTGACCCAGTAGACCCTCTCTACCCCCTGAGGCTAGCCTGACTGACCCAGTAGACCTTCTCTACTCCCTGAGGCTAGCCTGACTGACCCAGTAGACCCTCTCTACCCCCTGAGGCTAGCCTGACTGATCCAGTAGACCTTCTCAACCCCCTGAGGCTAGCCTGACTGACCCAGTAGACCGTCTCTACCCCCTGAGGCTAATCTGACTGACCCAGTAGACCCTCTCTACCCCCTGAGGCTAGTCTGACGGACCCAGTAGACCTTCTCTACCCACTGAGGCTAGCCTGACTGACCCAGTAGACCCTCTCTACCCCCTGAGGCTAGCCTGACTGACCCAGTAGACCCTCTCTACCCCCTGAGGCTAATCTGACTGACCCAGTAGACCCTCTCTACCCCCTGAGGCTAGCCTGACTGACCCAGTAGACCCTCTCAACCCCTGAGGCTAGCCTGACTGACCCAGTAGACCATCTCTACCCCTGAGGCTAGCCTGACTGACCCAGTAGACCCTCTCTACCCCTGAGGCTAGCCTGACTGACCCAGTAGACCCTCTCAACCCCTGAGGCTAGCCTGACTGACCCAGTAGACCGTCTCTACCCCCTGAGGCTAATCTGACTGACCCAGTAGACCGTCTCTACCCCCTGAGGCTAGCCTGACTGACCCAGCAGACCCTCTCTACCCCCTGAGGCTAATCTGACTGACCCAGTAGACCTTCTCTACCCCCTGAGGCTAATCCTGACTGACCCAGTAGACCGTCTCTACCCCCTGAGGCTAATCTGACTGACCCAGTAGACCGTCTCTACCCCCTGAGGCTAGCCTGACTGACCCAGTAGACCCTCTCTACCCCCTGAGGCTAGCCTGACTGACCCAGTAGACCGTCTCTACCCCCTGAGGCTAATCTGACTGACCCAGTAGACCGTCTCTACCCCTGAGGCTAGCCTGACTTACCCAGCAGACCCTCTCTACCCCCTGAGGCTAGCCTGACTGACCCAGTAGACCTTCTCTACCCCCTGAGGCTAGCCTGACTGACCCAGTAGACCTTCTCTACCCCCTGAGGCTAGCCTGACTGACCCAGTAGACCCTCTCTACCCCCTGAGGCTAGCCTGACTGACCCAGTAGACCTTCTCTACCCCCTGAGGCTAGCCTGACTGACCCAGTAGACCCTCTCTACCCCCTGAGGCTAATCTGACTGACCCAGTAGACCGTCTCTACCCCCTGAGGCTAATCTGACTGACCCAGTAGACCGTCTCTACCCCCTGAGGCTAATCTGACTGACCCAGTAGACCCTCTCTACCCCCTGAGGCTAGCCTGACTGACCCACAAGCTGGGGGGGGCAGAGCGGGAGGCTGGGGGCAGAACCATCTTCTTAGCTTTGCTTTTCCTCAGGGGGCTTTTTCGCTTTTCAGTTAGTCATTCTTTTGTTTTCATCTTATGTTTGTTGTGTAGTCACGCCTGTCCCCGCTCCCCCTATCTGGCGCTCGACGGTCCATCATTACACACATACACGCCTGTCCCCGCTCCCCCTATCTGGCGCTCGACGGTCCATCATTACACACATACACACCTGTCACCAAGGTTACGCGCGTCAGCGATTCACGGGACTCACCTGGACTATTTTACTTCATTGATTGCATCCCTTCTATCTGTCACTTCCTCAGTTTCTTCCCCGTGTCTGCATTAATGTCGTTTTGTTTCCCCTGTCCAGACCCTGTCCTTGTTCTGTTTCACTTCCAATATGTTTTCAAATGTTCACTCCCTGTACTTGCTTCTCGTTTACCAGCGTCTGTCCTTACAGTAGTAAATATTTCAGCTTTTATTTGTATATTTTTCCTGTACAGCACATTGCGTTGCATTCCATGTCTGAAATGTGTTGTATAAATAAAGCTTGATTTGATTTGATGCTGCCAAGACGTCTGGGAGGCAGTGAGGGGCCGAGTCGGGGGCAACATAGCGGACACTGCTCGGGACTGATCTGACTACCCATAATTGCACTCACTTGAAGCTTGTTATTGGTGTCAGCGTCTCTATGAACCTATTGTGCTCAACCTGTTAGGGCAAGGATTCAACTCTCACTAACGCTTCGAACACTCCGACAGCATCATTGCGTAAAATAGCACGTAGCATCATCTGGATATGTATGCAGCAACAGTTCAACATTCACCTCCTGCTACCATTTCTGTCAAGCCGTCTACGCATACTGTCCGACGCATACGTTCGATAAATCCAAAGTATGCGCCACACCGAACGCACTGCAACCTGCCTCCGCAACGCAATGCTGCAAGGCAAACGCAGCTTCATGGGAAATTAATGTAATTCTGGTGTACTACAATGCAACAACACTGTCGGTTGTGATCGAAGCGTGACACCATCAATGGACTGAGCTGCACGAACTCTGTACTCACAGACCAGACCCATTCCTTGTCCGCAGTAGCAAAGACACATGGATGTAAAAACACACTTCAAACACACACACACACACACACACGTGAGCGCGCGCGTCGAATACACAAATGCACGCATACATACTGTACACACACTGAAGGAATGGTCCATCAAAAAAGTAATGCATATTGTGAATACCTTATTTAATCAGTGTTGTGATAACAGGATAAAGCAAGTACAGTTAAGTGTTTTTGTGTGTACATCCTGAACACTAAGTATTGCATAGAATAAAATAGAAACAGGGAATTTTCTTTGGAGTGAAAAAAAGTGATGCTGTCCACACTGCCAGTCTGTGCATGCTGCTGTTATTAAGAGTCCTGCAGCAGGGTGGAGATAGCCAAAACCCTGTGGGGGAAACTATTTGCCAGAAGAAAAAATATATAGGTAGCCTCGGTTTATCATCGGTGAGTTCTGCTAACGTTAGTTCATTTGTAAACTCCGAAATAAATAGCCCAGTAGTAGGTTACAAATGTGAAAAACAACTATTGGAAAAGTCTTGGTTTACCAGAAACTATCCAATAATTTTTTCTTACAATATGCCTCAAAATCCTAATAAAAGTTGGTCGAATTTACCTGTTGAGCGTTTCTGCGTCCCTTGAACTCTCCAAAAACACCTTGTGAATTTTCGCTGCGCTGGTGTTGTGGTGCCTCCGGTGTACAGGGGAGAGTTTTTAGTTCTGGAGTATAGAGCCCTGTCTATGTCGTTGTAAGACAACCCCTGTTCTGAACAGGTTCTCTAGCTACTAGACACTTCTACTTTCTCTTTTTAATAACAGTATATTGAAACCAGGAGAAACAGTCGAGTCCATAGTCACTGGAAGTAGTTTGTGGGTGCTGCAAATAGTTTTCTTCAAAGAGGAGAGTTACCCGCGCTACAGACGCCTATTATTAAAGGCTCAGTCCACTACTTTTGTGGGGGAGGAAACGTTTTTCTTTTCGTTCGTGGGGGGTGGGGTGCTGCAGTACCCTTACTTCCAGCAACTATGGTCCAGTCGGTGTTAAAACCTCCTCTGTCAGCGTCACTCAGGCTAACCGCATCTTGCCTTATCTTCGTGGTGGTGGTTACATTGCGCCTATGTGCAGAACTCAAATCGAGACTTTATTTTTGAGGCTATAATTTCAGATTGTAAAAAATAACTGTTAATGAAAGTTTGAAGATTTAAAGATCCTTCTTCTCGGAATGAATATGCAGGATTAACTTTTAATTTGTTATTTTCGTTTTTACATGCCAGTGGTTATAGCATTACAATGAGTCTGGCATGGGGCAGCAGGTAGCCTAGTGGTTAGAGCGTTGGACTAGTAACCAAAAAAAATGTTGGATTGAAACCCCGAGCTGACAAAATAAAAGAGATGTTATTCTGCCCCTGAACAAGGCAGTTAACCCACTGTTCCCCAGTAGGCTGTCATTATAAATAAGAATGTGTTATTAACTGACTTGCCTAGTTAAATAAATAAAAATATATAAATAGCAGTGTCAGGTTATGTGTCATATCACCCTTATTACCAGGGTGTTACAATTACTAATGTACATTTGTGTTTGTGCTGTTTTGCCAATGTCAACTCCTATGGGCGTTATGTTTGGTGGCCATTGACAAATAGGAGTTGGAAAGACAGCACAAACAGGTCTTGGACCAGAATAGGAGGCTACCTGTAGCCCTCTGGGTAAGCTCCAGTATACCAGGCTAGGAGGCTACCTGTAGCCCTCTGGGTAAGCTCCAGTATACCAGGCTAGGAGGCTACCTGTAGCCCTCTGGGTAAGCTCCAGTATACCAGGCTAGGAGGCTACCTGTAACCCTCTGGGTAAGCTCCAGTATACCAGGCTAGGAGGCTACCTGTAGCCCTCTGGGTAAGCTCCAGTATACCAGGCTAGGAGGCTACCTGTAGCCCTCTGGGTAAGCTCCAGTATACCAGGCTAGGAGGCTACCTGTAGCCCTCTGGGTAAGCTCCAGTATACCAGGCTAGGAGGCTACCTGTAGCCCTCTGGGTAAGCTCCAGTATACTTGGCAGGTAGCTCCAGTATACTAGGCGGGTAGCTCCAGTATACTCGGCAGGTAGCTCCAGTATACTAGGCAGGTAGCTCCAGTATACTAGGCAGGTAGCTCCAGTATACTCGGCAGGTAGCTCCATTATACTAGGCAGGTAGCTCCAGTATACTAGGCGGGTAGCTCCAGTATACTCGGCAGGTAGCTCCAGTATACTAGGCAGGTAGCTCCAGTATACTAGGCAGGTAGCTCCAGTATACTAGGCGGGTAAGCTCCAGTATACTAGGCTGGTAGCTCCAGTATAGTAGGCAGGTAGCTCCAGTATACTAGGCTGATAGCTCCAGTATACTAGGCTGGTAGCTCCAGTATATTAGGCAGGTAGCTCCAGTATACTAGGCTGGTAGCTCCAGTATTCTAGGCGGGTACGCTCCAGTATACTAGGCTGGTAGCTCCAGTATACTAGGCTGGTAGAACCAGTATACTAGGCTGGTAGCTCCAGTATACCAGGCAGGTAAGCTCCAGTATACTAGGCTGGTAGCTCCAGTATACTAGGCAGGTAGCTCCAGTTCACTAGGCAGGTAGCTCCAGTATACTAGGCAGGTAGCTCCAGTATACTAGGCACGTAGTAGCCTTGTTCAGGGGGCAGAACAACTGATTTTTTCCCTTGTCAGCTCTGGGATTCAATCTAGCAACCTTTCGGTTACTGGCCCTACGCTCTAACCACTAGGCTACCTGCTGGTAACTGGCCCTACGCTCTAACCACTAGGCTACCTGCTGGTAACTGGCCCTACGCTCTAACCACTAGGCTGCCTGCTGGTTACTGGCCCTACGCTCTAACCACTAGGCTACCTGCTGGTTACTGGCCCTACGCTCTAACCACTAGGCTACCTGCTGGTAACTGGCCCTACGCTCTAACCACTAGGCTACCTGCTGGTTACTGGCCCTACGCTCTAACCACTAGGCTACCTGCTGGTAACTGGCCCTACGCTCTAACCACTAGGCTACCTGCTGGTTACTGGCCCTACGCTCTAACCACTAGGCTACCTGCTGGTTACTGGCCCTACGCTCTAACCACTAGGCTACCTGCTGGTAACTGGCCCTACGCTCTAACCACTAGGCTACCTGCTGGTTACTGGCCCTACGCTCTAACCACTAGGCTACCTGCTGGTTACTGGCCCTACGCTCTAACCACTAGGCTACCTGCTGGATACTGGCCCTACGCTCTAACCACTAGGCTACCTGCTGGTTACTGGCCCTACGCTCTAACCACTAGGCTACCTGCTGGTTACTGGCCCTACGCTCTAACCACTAGGCTACCTGCTGGTTACTGGCCCTACGCTTAACCACTAGGCTACCTGCTGGTTACTGACCCTACGCTCTAACCACTAGGCTACCTGCTGGTTACTGGCCCTACGCTCTAACCACTAGGCTACCTGCTGGTTACTGGCCCTACGCTCTAACCACTAGGCTACCTGCTGGTTACTGGCCCTACGCTCTAACCACTAGGCTACCTGCTGGTTACTGGCCCTACGCTCTAACCACTAGGCTACCTGCCGGTTACTGGCCCTACGCTCTAACCACTAGGCTACCTGCCGGTTACTGACCCTACGCTCTAACCACTAGGCTACCTGCTGGTTACTGACCCTACGCCTAACCACTAGGCTACCTGCTGGTTACTGGCCCTACGCTCTAACCACTAGGCTACCTGCTGGTTACTGGCCCTACGCTCTAACCACTAGGCTACCTGCTGGTTACTGACCCTACGCTCTAACCACTAGGCTACCTGCTGGTTACTGGCCCTATGCTCTAACCACTAGGCTACCTGCTGGTTACTGGCCCTAAACCACTAGGCTACCTGCTGGTTACTGGCCCTACGCTCTAACCACTAGGCTACCTGCTGGTTACTGGCCCTACGCTCTAACCACTAGGCTACCTGCTGGTTACTAGCCCTACGCTCTAACCACTAGGCTACCTTTCGGTTACTGGCCCTACGCTCTAACCACTAGGCTACCTTTCGGTTACTGGCCCTACGCTCTAACCACTAGGCTACCTTTCGGTTACTGGCCCTACGCTCTAACCACTAGGCTACCTGCTGGTTACTGGCCCTACGCTCTAACCACTAGGCTACCTGCTGGTTACTGGCCCTACGCTCTAACCACTAGGCTACCTGCTGGTTACTGGCCCTACGCTCTAACCACTAGGCTACCTGCCGGTTACTGGCCCTACGCTCTAACCACTAGGCTACCTGCTGGTTACTGACCCTACGCTCTAACCACTAGGCTACCTGCTGGTTACTGACCCTATGCTCTAACCACTAGGCTACCTGCTGGTTACTGGCCCTACGCTCTAACCACTAGGCTACCTGCTGGTTACTGGCCCAACGCTCTAACCACTAGGCTACCTGCTGGTTACTGACCCTACGCTCTAACCACTAGGCTACCTGCTGGTTACTGGCCCTATGCTCTAACCACTAGGCTACCTGCTGGTTACTGGCCCTACGCTCTAACCACTAGGCTACCTGCTGGTTACTGGCCCTACGCTCTAACCACTAGGCTACCTGCTGGTTACTGGCCCTACGCTCTAACCACTAGGCTACCTGCTGGTTACTAGCCCTACGCTCTAACCACTAGGCTACCTTTCGGTTACTGGCCCTACGCTCTAACCACTAGGCTACCTTTCGGTTACTGGCCCTACGCTCTAACCACTAGGCTACCTTTCGGTTACTGGCCCTATGCTCTAACCACTAGGCTACCTTTCGGTTACTGGCCCTACGCTCTAACCACTAGGCTACCTTTCGGTTACTGGCCCTACGCTCTAACCACTAGGCTACCTTCCGCCTCGGCAGTTAAGGATCATAAAAGGAGAGAAATGAAATATACCAAAGTAATACATCTGAGGTTGAACATGTCAAACATACACTATAAATAAGGGGGTGTCATAAGCCTAAATCATGAACGGCTTCAAGGCAGATGTCATAATCACTAACAATTAGTTGTGTTTTCCCACACATTTTGGAGAATTTTCCTTTAGGAAATGAAGTACAGAAATGGGAAAGAAACCACGAGAGGAACTAAATATAATCCAAAAGAAAGACCTTGTGAAAGAGACGTTTAGACGTTGACATGTTAATATTTGTTGTATCCATGACCATTGATCTCTTGTTAAACTATCACTTGAGAAGTACAGAGAGGATCAGTTAGTTAGTAAACAGAGACGATTAGTTAGTTTAGTAAACAGAGATGATTAGTTAGTTTAGTAAACAGAGACGATTAGTTAGTTTAGTAAACAGAGAGGATCAGTTAGTTAGTAAACAGAGAGGATCAGTTAGTTAGTAAACAGAGACGATTAGTTAGTTTAGTAAACAGAGATGATTAGTTAGTTTAGTAAACAGAGACGATTAGTTAGTTTAGTAAACAGAGAGGATCAGTTAGTTAGTAAACAGAGAGCTTATTTTGGGTTTTAAAAAACAGGAAACCGCCAGAGCCCGTACAATGACTGTGTTTAAGAAAACTATCTCCATGTATTCCCAGAACCGGCTTCCCCTCCCCACCACGTCTCTTTCAGGGGTGAGGTTTCTCTCCTCTCTTTCGGGTGGAGGGGGGGGGGGGTTGAGGTCATTTTACTAGCACAGTGATTTTAGCTTCATCTCGTTTTTAGGCAGAAATACCGAAAACAAACTGCTATTATGTACAGCCCAGTAGTACCTAGTGGTAGATCTGCTCTGTGGAATTATGGGTAAAATTAAATTTTTATTTGTCGCATGCGCCAAATACCTTACCGTGAAATGCTTACTTACAAGCCTTTAAACCATCAATTCAAGAGCCACTATGAGATTTCTCCCTCCGCATGTAAACAGAATGAGCGATATAACATTCTCAATAAAGACCAATGGTAGCTGTCACATAATCATCAAGATCTTTATTACAATCTTTCTCTTCAATTAAAAAATTTTTTGTTATTGAATCGTTCAACTTGATCATAAAAGCTTCGAACTTTGATACATTTGTATAATTTAGGAGACCTGGATGTTTTCCCGAAATTATGTCATTGAAATTTAAGGGAATTAAGTCATCAAATTGTAGGGAAAGCATGTAATGGTCTCTGATGAAAGACCAAATAAGACAGTAGTACTATAAAGTGGTCATCACTCAGACTTGGGTCTATGATAGCCAGAGGGGGAAGACTTGGGTCTATGATAGCTAGAAGGGGAAGACTTGGGTCTATGATAGCTAGAAGGGGAAGACTTGGGTCTATGATAGCTAGAAGGGGAAGACTTGGGTCTATGATAGCTAGAAGGGGAAGACTTGGGTCTATGATAGCTAGAAGGGGAAGACTTGGGTCTATGATAGCTAGAAGGGGGGAAGACATGGGTCTATGATAGCTAGAAGGGGAAGACTTGGGTCTATGATAGCTAGAAGAGGAAGACGTGGGTCTATGATAGCTATGATAGCCAGAGGGGGAAGACATGGGTCTATGATAGCTAGAAGGGGAAGACTTGGGTCTATGATAGCTAGAAGGGAAGACATGGGTCTATGATAGCTAGAAGGGGAAGACTTGGGTCTATGATAGCTAGAAGGGGAAGACATGGGTCTATGATAGCCAGAGGGAGAAGACTTGGGTCTATGATAGCCAGAGGGGGAAGACATGGGTCTATGATAGCTAGAAGGGGAAGACATGGGTCTATGATAGCCAGAGGGGGAAGACATGGGTCTATGATAGCTAGAAGGGGAAGACTTGGGTCTATGAAAGCTAGAAGGGGAAGACTTGGGTCTATGATAGCTAGAAGTGGAAGACTTGGGTCTATGATAGCCAGAGTAAGAAATGGGGATGGAGGGAGAGAGCAATCAGGGTCCATATTCACAAAGTGACTCATACTCTATGACAAAGTAGAAAAGCCATTGTCCATTTTTGTCATGTCCATCCTATGTATCCCCATAGATGTAGGTACCAAAGACTGTAAATAATGACAACTCTGTGATTGCCAAGTGTCCATTTGATCTCCTGTATACCCCAAGCAGTTCCACGGCCGGACCTGGCTCAATGCCCAGCAGTGATGTAATCCTCTGTGTGTCGGGGCGTCTTGATCTCCTCCCGCCGCCGCCGTCTGAGTGCGCATGGCATAGAGGTGGATAGAGGGTGCATTTGATGGTAATCTAGTAGAGGGGTACTCAACTCTTACCCTACAAGGTCCGGAGTACAGCTGATTTATTTGTTCTATCTGATCGTTAATATCACCCCACCTGGTGTCCCAGGTCTAAATCAGGCCCTGATCCTTAATATGACCCCACCTGGTGTCCCAGGTCTAAATCAGGCCCTGATCCTTAATATCACCCCACCTGGTGTCCCAGGTCTAAATCAGGCCCTGATCCTTAATATCACCCCACCTGGTGTCCCAGGTCTAAATCAGGCCCTGATCCT